>NC_136496.1:55236473-55301473 GCF_053919585.1 Euprymna scolopes
TTAACAAGTACCCCATTATCATTTTGAATTTTCGAATGCACCTCTCTCTCCCTTTCTCTCTTTTTTTTTTCACACCAAACAAGACACAGTGCCACTTGGACATAAAAGGTTACAATTTTGGACAAAATTTACAGAGGTACTATGTAGGGAGTTGAGCAGCAAGATGTCTATTCACATTACACTTGAACTTCTGCATGTCAGTACATCAGTACAGTCAGAAAAGCAGAGACCAGGAAGGGAATTCTAAAGTGTAGCAATTCGAGGGAAGAAACTATTAGAAAAGAAAACTTTCCAATATCTAGGGATCTCTACAGTGTAGGGATGGGATTTTGTTGATTGTTGGGTTAATTGGGGCTATTTACCTCCAGGGAGATACAAGTGCTTTAAGTTCATTAGAGCACATTCAATTAAAATACTTGTAAAATAGGCACAGTGATGCCACATTTTGGTGATGGGACAGAAGTTGGAGTTTGGTTGCTAGTGCGGGATTTATTAGGTTGGCAACTCTTTTTGAACCCTATCTAAGAGCAAGGGACTAGCGGCAGATGCACCAGTTCAGGTGTGGCAACAATATTCCATGCATGGGTGAATAGTGGCTCTATAGAATAGTGAATAACCTTCTAGCATGGTAGAGAGAGAGTCCACCTTCTTTGCAGCAGTCTTGGCAATGTCCTCAAAAATGTGAATGCGAAGCTGAAGAGTTTAAACAAAGTACTTTCAGCTATTGTATCATTAGCCATGGCAATCGGTGGTTGAGAAAGTTTCTTGTAATTATTAAAGGAAAGAAGCTTAGTTTTGAGAGAATTAAATGTTACCAATCTTAACATTCATTGGTTTGGGCTTTTATACAGGTAGAGAATTGCATCAGCAGTGAGATATCTACTATTTTCTGAGTGATTAAGGAAAATGCTATTTTGTGGCAGACCAAGAAAATGTTATTTTGTGGCAGACCAAGAAAATGTTATTTTGTGGCAGACCAAGGAAAATTCTATTTTGTGATGGACCAAGGAAAATTCTATTTTGTGATGGACCAACAAAAATTCTATTTTGTGATGTATCAACGAAAATGCTATTTTGTGGCAGACCAAGAAAAATGCTATTTTGTGACGGACCAAGGAAAATGCTATTTTGTGACAGACCAAGGAAAATATTATTCTGTGACGGACCAAAGAAAATGTTATTCTGTGACGGACCAAAGAAAATGTTATTCTGTGACGGACCAAAGAAAATGTTATTCTGTGACGGACCAAAGAAAATGTTATTCTGTGACGGACCAAGGAAAATGTTAATCTGTGACGGACCAAAGAAAATGTTATTCTATGACGGACTAAAGAAAATATTATTCTGTGACGGACCAAAGAAAATGTTATTCTGTGACGGACCAAGGAAAGTGTTATTCTGTGACGGATCAAAGAAAATGTTATTCTGTGACGGACCAAAGAAAATATTATTCTGTGACGGACCAAAGAAAATGTTATTCTGTGACGGACCAAAGAAAATATTATTCTGTGACGGACCAAGGAAAATGTTATTCTGTGACGGACCAAAGAAAAGGTTATTCTGTGACGGACCAAAGAAAAGGTTATTCTGTGACGGACCAAAGAAAATGTTATTCTGTGACGGACCAAGGAAAATGTTATTCTGTGACGGACCAAAGAAAATATTATTCTGTGACGGACCAAAGAAAATGTTATTCTGTGACGGACCAAAGAAAATGTTATTCTGTGACGGACCAAAGAAAATATTATTCTGTGATGGACCAAAGAAAATGTTATTCTGTGACGGACCAAAGAAAATGTTATTCTGTGACGGACCAAAGAAAATGTTATTCTGTGACGGACCAAGGAAAATGTTATTCTGTGATGGACCAAAGAAAATATTATTCTGTGACGGACTAAAGAAAATGTTATTCTGTGACGGACCAAAGAAAATATTATTCTGTGACGGACCAAAGAAAATGTTATTCTGTGACGGACCAAAGAAAAGGTTATTCTGTGACGGACCAAAGAAAATATTATTCTGTGACGGACCAAAGAAAATGTTATTCTGTGACGGACCAAAGAAAATGTTATTCTGTGACGGACCAAAGAAAATATTATTCTGTGACGGACCAAAGAAAATATTATTCTGTGACGGACCAAAGAAAATGTTATTCTGTGACGGACCAAAGAAAATGTTATTCTGTGACGGACCAAAGAAAATGTTATTCTGTGACGGACCAAAGAAAATATTATTCTGTGACGGACCAAAGAAAATGTTATTCTGTGACGGACCAAAGAAAATGTTATTCTGTGATGGACCAAGGAAAATGTTATTCTGTGACGGACCAAAGAAAATGTATTTCTGTGACAGACCAAAGAAAATGCAATTTGGTGATGGACCTAAGAAGTTGCTATTTTAAACTTAAGCATGACAATACAAGAAATAGTTTCATTATTTAGATGTATAGACACACAAAAAATACCATGTTCTGATTATTTTTTTTTTTGTTTTTACTTAATGAAATTTTCTACTGAGTAAAAATTGGTCTGCTTTTACATCAGCTGCTATTTGGCTGATTATAATAATTAGTTTATCTTTTTTTTTTCAATCTTTTTTCTATTTTAAATGTCAATATTCATTTATTGTTATATTTGTCATGTTTTTCTAGAAGCGGTAACACAATGTTTTTGACTTTCTCTCTGTTTTGTTTTTAATTTCTTTGTTTAGAAAGTGTAAATTAAATCTTATGCTAAATAGATTAAGATATTGCGTTTTTCCCTTTTTTAAACATTCTCAAAAAGGGAAGTGGCATCAAGAAACATTTAAACAAAAAGAAGTGATTTGTGAAGAACTGAAATTTATTGTGAGTTTTGAAAATTATTTTAATTGAATCTCAGACACCTGCTGTGTCTTTTGATGGGAAAGTGGATACGATTCTAGAAAAGTTAAATTTGCATCTGTTATTTGGTGTTGCTTGATTAGCTATGTTAATCTGCCACCTGTCACTTTATGAACTGTACACCTCCTTCCCTAATTTACACTTTCATTAGTCTCTCATTCATACTGAAATAGTTTGAATTGCAATTTCTTTTCAATCTGTCTCTCTTTCTCTCCTATGTCCACTCTCTTTCTCTCCTATGTCCACTCTCTTTCTCTCCTATGTCCACTCTCTTTCTCTCCTATGTCCACTCTCTTTCTCTCCTATGTCCACTCTCTTTCTCTCCTATGTCCACTCTCTTTCTCTCATGTGTACTCTATCTTTTTCTTTCCATGCCAACAATCTCCCTTTCATTCCAACTCTCTAATGTACACTGCCTGTCTCTCTCTTTCTCTCTTATGTGCACAATCTTTCTCTCATATTCAGTCTCTCTCCTACCTAATTCATGTTCTCACATGCACAAACATACTATGAGATATTTCAAATATATTCAACAAAAGTCTCTCCTGAAAGTCCTCTACTCATTTTCAAAATTTCGTTACTTTTTTGGATTTATACATTTATACCATTCCTGAAAATTTCAGCTCAATTGGTTTCTCCAAACAAATTTTATAGTCCTTTTAAGATGAGGCAATTTTAGAGATTTTGCATTTTCTTGATTTTTGAGCATCTATACTAGCTTTTATGGTATGCCCTTGTGCTTCTAACTTTTTATAATCATCAATCTAAATTTTATGAAATCTTTAAAACGTTAATTTTTTATTTACTAAATCTAAAACAAAAAAGATTTATTTTAAAATTTAGAAAAAATGCAAAATCCAAGTTTTGAAAGACAAATGTGAAAAATCACAAAATTGGAATATTTGTTACTTAACAGCACTATCTCTTAGGCACTTACATTGGTATAATCTGACCAAGAAAGTCACACAGAAAATATCAATAACATTTTCTGTGAAAACCACATTAGTCTTTTTCGGGGTGGTTCCGTGAAACATATATGGAGAACTCTACCATGCCATGCTCATCTTTCACCTGACTTGTCAAGAAATTTCACTTATCTTTCTTCACTGCTTGTGGTACAAATTACTTGGCCTAAATAAAAGTCATCATAATATACTGCCACAAACTGTTTTTGTTTGCTGAAGCTGTAGTTTTTGAACTGTGCATGAGCAACTAAAGTACTTTCTCCATCTGTTTTGCTGCTTTCTGAGCCATTGTCTGAAAGTGTTTCATTGAAGTCTCTGCCATTCAAAAATGCTTTCAAGTGGCTTGCCAGTGATTTTAAGGATCGGTCAAGTTTTAAATGTTAAGATTTATTGCCAAGAACTAGTTTGTGAAACCTAATTTCATCTTTCAGGTCCTCAAGTTTACTATTCCTGCTTCCTAGAACATGCAACATCTTTTTCACATTCGTTTCGTTAAAACATGGCCCATCATGTGTCTTTATCCTCTCAGTGATAAGATTTTTTTTCTTGGTTTGTTTCCTTGTATTTTTCTATTTTTCGCATTTTGTTTCCTCCAATTGTTGCTTTCTCTTCTTAAATACCACCTTCTGTTGTTTTATTCTGATTTCTTTGGCTTGGGTATGCAAGCAACTTGTTCCTCTTCAGATTTAGCATCAAGCCAAAATGATTTCTTATTTTTCTTCAGTATATTGATGGTGGTGTGGTCATGTAAAGATGCATGCTGTCTCTTGAAAATGCTAAAATCCAAGCCACTAAAGTATTCTCTTATCATCTTAGTTATCTAGCTGTGTTGCATTTGCCGATATTTCTTTTCATTTCCATTTATAATAACTTGATTGCAGAAATTCCCCTCTGGACCAAAGTATTGTAGGTTTGCAACAAAAGATGCCACATACAAATTCAATACATCTACCCTGATAGCCACTATCTTATGTAGCTTATGATCACCATTTCTGCCACATTCACGCGTGATAATAAAATGCTACATTAAATCTGATGAGCAACACCATCAGAATCATCACATTTACAGAGGAAGAAGCTCCTATTTTTCTCTCTCAATATTTAGTGCTCTCACCATTACCAATTGTCACCGGGTTCAATTCTACATTTGTCAACTAAAATGTGATGACACGCTTCATAACTGGCTAAAACATACATAGACATAACATATTCTTTCTGATTTCCGAATCCTAAATAATGGCTCTCTAGCCATGTTCCACTCTCTCTGATTGGCTGAGACCTGCCATTCTTATATTCCAGAATTAAACTAATTCCTAAATAAACAAACACTTCTAAAAGTTAACAAAAATGGTGTCGGTCTCCCTATGAGACACTAGTGGTTAAATAAAAAAAAAATACAAACATATTAACCGCTCATAAACAGACAATTAAATACTGATAACCTTATTTACTGTAATAAACATGCACAAGTGAAAAACTTTATATACATAACGTTTTCTCCATCTTTGCTTGCATGTCTGGAACACTCAAAAAAATGTAAACACAGCAATGGTTTGGGAATGTAAGCATGTACAAAATACTGATACGGCACTAATCCCCCTCCCCCTCTCCCCAAATAAAAACCTGCCCTGAAAAAAAGAAAATATGTTTTCCTTTGCTTTCTTTCTTTTTTATTTTGGCATTTACTATTCCAGTTGACGATTAGATTCTTTGCACCAATTACCTACGCTACAGTTTTAACATAAATTTCATTGCATGCTGAAACACTTATTTGTTATATACTTGTGTTTTCACTAATTTTGAATTCTGTGGAGTATTTTATTTAATTTTCTTTTTCGGACTGATTCTCAAAATTGGTCACATGTTAACTTGTTTTGTTTTTTTTTAGTGGGGGTAAATTTGTGCAGTAGGTCAACGTTCACAATTTTATTTAGAATGACAACTTTTATAGGTTTTCGACTATACTGATTAAAAAAAAAAACAAATTTTGTGGTAGCAAGTACTCCTAGTTATATAAAAACCTATTATGCACTGTAATTTACTGGCTGCCAGGTTTGTACGCACATGCGATAAACAAATCTCATTCTCTCCTACTGACACTGCAACCCCTCATTTTTTTTTTTTTTTTCGCATTTGCAGGTGAGTATGCTGACAACGATTATCATGATTAAATTTAGGGGAATTATTCCCCCCCCCCAAAAAAAATGAAGTTGTCTACTCTGAAAGCTGTTCTTTATATGGAGATGTTGAGGGTGTCTTAAGATGGGGGGTTGGTGGTGTCTATTCTGAAAGCCGTTCTTAACATGGGGAGTTTGGGATATCTATTCCAAATGCCATTCTTCTTAACATAACAATACTCGAAATGAAGTGAAAAAAGTCGTAAATGTTTTGTTTTACACATTAAAAAAGACAACAAAAAACTAGAATATAATACAATTGATGGAGAAGTTGAAAAGAAGAGGAAGACTTAAACAACAAGTGGAAGCAGCTAGAACTGCTTCCACTGATTTCAATCGCTCTAAACAGTCCATATACAATGAGAATCCCTAACTTCTAAAACATCTGTTTTTAATTTCCATTATTATTCTAATGGACCATTTTTTATAATTTTATTAATTCATACTGACTTATGCATTCCCTAAATTGCTTCTTTTTTTTTTTTAGATTTAAACAGTACCTGTAGGTCATTGCTTCAAACCAGCACTAATCGCCAGTAAAAACCAGATTATTTCATTTTGGCCATGCCCACCAGCGTCTGAAATTGTTCATGGATGGCAGTGGCCACACATAACAACCATAGTTTACTTTTTTGCGAGGGTGGGGGGCAGGCTTCCACCGGGCAATGCCGGTTAATGGGTCCTGCTAGTCTTTAATATCATGGTATCTCTCGCTTGACAGGAAGTCTGTCAGCTGATGTTGAAGAACATTTTTGTATGCTGAGCAAAGTCTGTGCAGTAAACTTTGAACCATAGTTTTCTTTTGTGCATCCAATTCATAGAGGCATAGAAGCAAGAAAAGATGGAGCTGTTTACATCATTGCCAAACAGTGGTGGAAAGTTGGCATCTGTCAATTCTTCTTGTTTCCCTTTTACAAGAGCAGCATTCATTTCTACAACATAGCAAAAAAAAGTCCAAGTGCTTTGGATGACTGCTCAGTAGGATCCAATAAAGTCCAACAACTTTGTGGCATAACAGTCCAAGTGAAACTATGGCGCTGTTAATCACTCCTAACATCATTTAGTATACTTTTTCTTGTTTGAGATTTCATGAAATCTTGCAAAAACTTCACAATATCATTTTGATGATAATGGAGTGAGGCAGCAGCCTGAAAAAGGTTGTTAAACTTATTCTCTCTAAAACTTTTAATTGTAGAATTTTGTGACTAAGAGTAACAGTAATCTTCCCAGGAGGCTCTACATCCATTTTTGAAATTGAAACATTATAGTTACATATTTGGCAAAAGACCACTTTCCATTGACTCACTAATTTTCTTTGTGTTCATGATTCATGCAATTTCGTCCAAAACACTGTAGATATAGCATTTTCTGTTGCTTGGCGCATTTACCCAAATAAAGCTAGATACAATTTTTTAGCATCATTTGTTAGGAAATTGGATGAACTTGAATTTGATATCACATTTTCCAAAGTTATAATGGTGGTAAATTCATCAGTTGCAAATTAAATGATACATAAATTTTGAAACAAATTACACATTTTTTTTTTTGTATATTTGTGGAAAAGACCATTCTTTGCTTAATTTGGTATTATTTTTTGTTGAATGGTGGAAATGCATGAGAGTTTTAAATAATGCGTATGATTTTCTTGACAATGTAAAAATTAGTTCGATGTGAATTTTATTACTTTTTTTGCTGTCATGAAAATCACTAAAATAAAGTTTTTATTAAACAAATAAAAAACACCATATGAAATAGAGGGATTTACACTTTATCTTTTATCCAAAAACGAATTCAAACAAATGAGGTGCAGGCTGGTGAACATAACCTCCATTTTTTACAATTTCCATTCAATTTGGAGGTTGCTGCTGGTACCTAATGTCGAGTTACTTATTCAAAGTAACAATTTTAATGCATTTTAAACTACTAAAAATAAAAACGAACATGAAATAATTGCAAAATTTAGAGTCTTTAAAAATAATAAGTATGTCATTTGAAAAGAATATTTTCAGAAAAAAAAAATTTGAAACGGATTATTGTGTGATAATAGATTAGAAAAAAAAATTTGAAACTGATTATTGTGTGATAATATTTTCAGAAAAAAAAAATTTGAAACGGATTATTGTGTGATAATATTTTCAGAAAAAAAAAATTTGAAACGGATTATTGTGTGATAATAGATTAGAAAAAAAAAATTTGAAACGGATTATTGTGTGATAATATTTTCAGAAAAAAAAATTTGAAACGGATTATTGTGTGATAATAGATTAGAAAAAAAAAAATTTGAAACGGATTATTGTGTGATAATATTTTCAGAAAAAAAAAATTTGAAACGGATTATTGTGTGATAATATTTTCAGAAAAAAAAAAATTGAAACGGATTATTGTGTGATAATAGATTAGAAAAAAAAAAATTTGAAACGGATTATTGTGTGATAATATTTTTCAGAAAAAAAAAATTTGAAACGGATTGTGTGATAATAGATTAGAAAATGTCAGCCTAAACAAAATTAATGACCTTCTGTTGCATGTGATCTCTGTCAGTAGCAGAAAAATGGAAAAGGTCAAATTTTGTTTATAGAGAAATGCTGTGCAGAAAATTTCTTTTCAACAAATCACTGATGTAATTATTACAATAAAAAGTTGCCACTGTGAATAGCATCAATCCATATTCAGGATTAGTGTACATGCGGTAATATTGACCTTGTCATAAGAAACTTTGTTATAATCTCATCATGGTGCTACCTAGGTGGAGCGAAAACATAAAATAAATGTGAAAACATTATATATAATATATTTGGCTAAAATAAAACATTCATTTAAGTATATAAGAAATAGATATAAGATATTTAATATCAGGCTCTCTTTGCTAAAATGAAAAGTATGAAATATGCGTTAAATAAGTTAAAACAAAATGTTATTTTCTGTATTGTTTAAAAGAGAATTATTTTCCTTACTTATTTGGTTATTAAGTTAGAGATTAGTTTTTAGATTAGAGGTACATTATTCCTTTTTTATATTTGTATTTTTTATTATGAAGAATCATCTTGGTACACCGATTTATAATTGGTATGGTTTTTTTAAGTGTGGCATTCAATGGGAAAAATGGAGAAATTCAACAGACGTACATTTTTCTTTTGTATATGATGATGAAAAATAACTCAGTAAAAGGTATATTGTCACGATTTGTTTAAAGACTGGAAAAATATTCAGGAAAAATGTACATAATTATAGACTATTATAGTATCTTTCTTCTAAAATATGAAATTATGGTGACTGGATTTTAAAAATTGGACCTAAGTAGCATTTAAATTGGCAATTCAAACTTTGATTCTAACTAAGAAACTTTCATTTGTTATTGTTGTATTTGCATTGTATGAAGGCATTCTTCAACAAACACCTAAAAAGGAAAACATCAAGGGGAATAACTCTTATGAAGTGAGAGTTATCATTTCTTACTTGTTTTTTATCAAAAATATTGAACCTAACAAAAAAAGGTGTGGTTGTAGAACATGTAGATATTTATAAAACAAATGTGGATGTAATAAATCCTGAGCAATGCTGGTTCAGTACAGTTAATAATCACTAACGTGTGATTTTCTTAATGTTTATTGGGATGATTAAGTGCTACAAATTTCTAATTTTTTCTAGGTGGCTGAAAAGCGTAAATGCTTACTTGATGACCTCGCCATCAAATACCAGAAAGAATGCGATTCCCATCGAGAACTTGTGCTGCAGATGAATCAGGATCATGAATCCGAGATCAACAAATTGGAAGATATGCTGTCTCAAGAAAGGGTATGTTTTAATTTCAATATCGTCATCAGATTCAATTTAATGTTCATTTTCCGTTCTGGACTGCACTGGGCAGGTTTTAGAAATTGACTTCCAAACAAACCTGTCTCTGGTCAGGTCTTTATTTAATCCATCTTTCACTCAAATTTACCTTTATCACTTTCATGTCTTGGTCTTCCTTTGTAAGCTGAATTTGCTACCTCAATTGTTCAGCATCAACTAACCAGAGAACTTGCATCCATTCTTCAAATCTGGCCATACCAATGTCGTCTCATGTTGTTCTCCCTATACTGTCACGATTTTATCTTCTTCTGAGCTCATTAGATCTAAGTCTATCTTTAAAACTCGTGTAATATTATTAGTATAATTTAAAACTCATGTAATATTATTAGTATAATTTAAAACTCATGTAATATTATTAGTATAATTTAAAACTCATGTAATATTATTAGTATAATTTAAAACTCATGTAATATTATTAGTATAATTTAAAACTCGTAATATTATTAGTATAATTTAAAACTCATGTAATATTATTAGTATAATTTAAAACTCATGTAATATTATTAGTATAATTTAAAACTCGTAATATTATTAGTATAATTTAAAACTCATGTAATATTATTAGTATAATTTAAAACTCGTAATATTATTAGTATAATTTAAAACTCATGTAATATTATTAGTATAATTTAAAACTCATGTAATATTATTAGTATAATTTAAAACTCGTAATATTATTAGTATAATTTAAAACTCATGTAATATTATTAGTATAATTTAAAACTCATGTAATATTATTAGTATAATTTAAAACTCATGTAATATTATTAGTATAATTTAAAACTCATGTAATATTATTAGTATAATTTAAAACTCATGTAATATTATTAGTATAATTTAAAACTCGTAATATTATTAGTATAATTTAAAACTCATGTAATATTATTAGTATAATTTAAAACTCATGTAATATTATTAGTATAATTTAAAACTCATGTAATATTATTAGTATAATTTAAAACTCATGTAATATTATTAGTATAATTTAAAACTCATGTAATATTATTAGTATAATTTAAAACTCATGTAATATTATTAGTATAATTTAAAACTCATGTAATATTATTAGTATAATTTAAAACTCATGTAATATTATTAGTATAATTTAAAACTCATGTAATATTATTAGTATAATTTAAAACTCATGTAATATTATTAGTATAATTTAAAACTCATGTAATATTATTAGTATAATTTAAAACTCGTAATATTATTAGTATAATTTAAAACTCATGTAATATTATTAGTATAATTTAAAACTCATGTAATATTATTAGTATAATTTAAAACTCATGTAATATTATTAGTATAATTTAAAACTCATGTAATATTATTAGTATAATTTAAAACTCGTAATATTATTAGTATAATTTAAAACTCATGTAATATTATTAGTATAATTTAAAACTCGTAATATTATTAGTATAATTTAAAACTCATGTAATATTATTAGTATAATTTAAAACTCATGTAATATTATTAGTATAATTTAAAACTCATGTAATATTATTAGTATAATTTAAAACTCATGTAATATTATTAGTATAATTTAAAACTCGTAATATTATTAGTATAATTTAAAACTCATGTAATATTATTAGTATAATTTAAAACTCGTAATATTATTAGTATAATTTAAAACTCATGTAATATTATTAGTATAATTTAAAACTCATGTAATATTATTAGTATAATTTAAAACTCGTAATATTATTAGTATAATTTAAAACTCATGTAATATTATTAGTATAATTTAAAACTTGTGTAATATTATTAGTATAATTTAAAACTCATGTAATATTATTAGTATAATTTAAAACTCATGTAATATTATTAGTATAATTTAAAACTCATGTAATATTATTAGTATAATTTAAAACTCATGTAATATTATTAGTATAATTTAAAACTCATGTAATATTATTAGTATAATTTAAAACTCATGTAATATTATTAGTATAATTTAAAACTCATGTAATATTATTAGTATAATTTAAAACTCATGTAATATTATTAGTATAATTTAAAACTCATGTAATATTATTAGTATAATTTAAAACTCATGTAATATTATTAGTATAATTTAAAACTCATGTAATATTATTAGTATAATTTAAAACTCATGTAATATTATTAGTATAATTTAAAACTCATGTAATATTATTAGTATAATTTAAAACTCGTAATATTATTAGTATAATTTAAAACTCATGTAATATTATTAGTATAATTTAAAACTCATGTAATATTATTAGTATAATTTAAAACTCGTAATATTATTAGTATAATTTAAAACTCATGTAATATTATTAGTATAATTTAAAACTCGTAATATTATTAGTATAATTTAAAACTCATGTAATATTATTAGTATAATTTAAAACTCGTAATATTATTAGTATAATTTAAAACTCATGTAATATTATTAGTATAATTTAAAACTCATGTAATATTATTAGTATAATTTAAAACTCGTAATATTATTAGTATAATTTAAAACTCATGTAATATTATTAGTATAATTTAAAACTCGTAATATTATTAGTATAATTTAAAACTCATGTAATATTATTAGTATAATTTAAAACTCGTAATATTATTAGTATAATTTAAAACTCATGTAATATTATTAGTATAATTTAAAACTCATGTAATATTATTAGTATAATTTAAAACTCGTAATATTATTAGTATAATTTAAAACTCATGTAATATTATTAGTATAATTTAAAACTCATGTAATATTATTAGTATAATTTAAAACTCATGTAATATTATTAGTATAATTTAAAACTCATGTAATATTATTAGTATAATTTAAAACTCGTAATATTATTAGTATAATTTAAAACTCATGTAATATTATTAGTATAATTTAAAACTCATGTAATATTATTAGTATAATTTAAAACTCATGTAATATTATTAGTATAATTTAAAACTCATGTAATATTATTAGTATAATTTAAAACTCGTAATATTATTAGTATAATTTAAAACTCATGTAATATTATTAGTATAATTTAAAACTCATGTAATATTATTAGTATAATTTAAAACTCATGTAATATTATTAGTATAATTTAAAACTCGTAATATTATTAGTATAATTTAAAACTCATGTAATATTATTAGTATAATTTAAAACTCATGTAATATTATTAGTATAATTTAAAACTCATGTAATATTATTAGTATAATTTAAAACTCATGTAATATTATTAGTATAATTTAAAACTCATGTAATATTATTAGTATAATTTAAAACTCATGTAATATTATTAGTATAATTTAAAACTCGTAATATTATTAGTATAATTTAAAACTCATGTAATATTATTAGTATAATTTAAAACTCATGTAATATTATTAGTATAATTTAAAACTCATGTAATATTATTAGTATAATTTAAAACTCGTAATATTATTAGTATAATTTAAAACTCATGTAATATTATTAGTATAATTTAAAACTCATGTAATATTATTAGTATAATTTAAAACTCATGTAATATTATTAGTATAATTTAAAACTCGTAATATTATTAGTATAATTTAAAACTCATGTAATATTATTAGTATAATTTAAAACTCATGTAATATTATTAGTATAATTTAAAACTCATGTAATATTATTAGTATAATTTAAAACTCATGTAATATTATTAGTATAATTTAAAACTCATGTAATATTATTAGTATAATTTAAAACTCATGTAATATTATTAGTATAATTTAAAACTCGTAATATTATTAGTATAATTTAAAACTCATGTAATATTATTAGTATAATTTAAAACTCATGTAATATTATTAGTATAATTTAAAACTCATGTAATATTATTAGTATAATTTAAAACTCGTAATATTATTAGTATAATTTAAAACTCATGTAATATTATTAGTATAATTTAAAACTCATGTAATATTATTAGTATAATTTAAAACTCGTAATATTATTAGTATAATTTAAAACTCATGTAATATTATTAGTATAATTTAAAACTCGTAATATTATTAGTATAATTTAAAACTCATGTAATATTATTAGTATAATTTAAAACTCGTAATATTATTAGTATAATTTAAAACTCATGTAATATTATTAGTATAATTTAAAACTCATGTAATATTATTAGTATAATTTAAAACTCGTAATATTATTAGTATAATTTAAAACTCATGTAATATTATTAGTATAATTTAAAACTCATGTAATATTATTAGTATAATTTAAAACTCATGTAATATTATTAGTATAATTTAAAACTCATGTAATATTATTAGTATAATTTAAAACTCGTAATATTATTAGTATAATTTAAAACTCATGTAATATTATTAGTATAATTTAAAACTCATGTAATATTATTAGTATAATTTAAAACTCATGTAATATTATTAGTATAATTTAAAACTCATGTAATATTATTAGTATAATTTAAAACTCGTAATATTATTAGTATAATTTAAAACTCATGTAATATTATTAGTATAATTTAAAACTCATGTAATATTATTAGTATAATTTAAAACTCATGTAATATTATTAGTATAATTTAAAACTCGTAATATTATTAGTATAATTTAAAACTCATGTAATATTATTAGTATAATTTAAAACTCATGTAATATTATTAGTATAATTTAAAACTCATGTAATATTATTAGTATAATTTAAAACTCATGTAATATTATTAGTATAATTTAAAACTCATGTAATATTATTAGTATAATTTAAAACTCATGTAATATTATTAGTATAATTTAAAACTCGTAATATTATTAGTATAATTTAAAACTCATGTAATATTATTAGTATAATTTAAAACTCGTAATATTATTAGTATAATTTAAAACTCATGTAATATTATTAGTATAATTTAAAACTCATGTAATATTATTAGTATAATTTAAAACTCATGTAATATTATTAGTATAATTTAAAACTCGTAATATTATTAGTATAATTTAAAACTCATGTAATATTATTAGTATAATTTAAAACTCATGTAATATTATTAGTATAATTTAAAACTCGTAATATTATTAGTATAATTTAAAACTCATGTAATATTATTAGTATAATTTAAAACTCATGTAATATTATTAGTATAATTTAAAACTCATGTAATATTATTAGTATAATTTAAAACTCATGTAATATTATTAGTATAATTTAAAACTCGTAATATTATTAGTATAATTTAAAACTCATGTAATATTATTAGTATAATTTAAAACTCATGTAATATTATTAGTATAATTTAAAACTCGTAATATTATTAGTATAATTTAAAACTCATGTAATATTATTAGTATAATTTAAAACTCGTAATATTATTAGTATAATTTAAAACTCATGTAATATTATTAGTATAATTTAAAACTCATGTAATATTATTAGTATAATTTAAAACTCGTAATATTATTAGTATAATTTAAAACTCATGTAATATTATTAGTATAATTTAAAACTCATGTAATATTATTAGTATAATTTAAAACTCATGTAATATTATTAGTATAATTTAAAACTCATGTAATATTATTAGTATAATTTAAAACTCATGTAATATTATTAGTATAATTTAAAACTCATGTAATATTATTAGTATAATTTAAAACTCATGTAATATTATTAGTATAATTTAAAACTCGTAATATTATTAGTATAATTTAAAACTCATGTAATATTATTAGTATAATTTAAAACTCATGTAATATTATTAGTATAATTTAAAACTCATGTAATATTATTAGTATAATTTAAAACTCGTAATATTATTAGTATAATTTAAAACTCATGTAATATTATTAGTATAATTTAAAACTCATGTAATATTATTAGTATAATTTAAAACTCATGTAATATTATTAGTATAATTTAAAACTCGTAATATTATTAGTATAATTTAAAACTCATGTAATATTATTAGTATAATTTAAAACTCATGTAATATTATTAGTATAATTTAAAACTCATGTAATATTATTAGTATAATTTAAAACTCATGTAATATTATTAGTATAATTTAAAACTCATGTAATATTATTAGTATAATTTAAAACTCATGTAATATTATTAGTATAATTTAAAACTCATGTAATATTATTAGTATAATTTAAAACTCATGTAATATTATTAGTATAATTTAAAACTCGTAATATTATTAGTATAATTTAAAACTCATGTAATATTATTAGTATAATTTAAAACTCATGTAATATTATTAGTATAATTTAAAACTCATGTAATATTATTAGTATAATTTAAAACTCATGTAATATTATTAGTATAATTTAAAACTCATGTAATATTATTAGTATAATTTAAAACTCATGTAATATTATTAGTATAATTTAAAACTCATGTAATATTATTAGTATAATTTAAAACTCATGTAATATTATTAGTATAATTTAAAACTCATGTAATATTATTAGTATAATTTAAAACTCATGTAATATTATTAGTATAATTTAAAACTCGTAATATTATTAGTATAATTTAAAACTCATGTAATATTATTAGTATAATTTAAAACTCGTAATATTATTAGTATAATTTAAAACTCATGTAATATTATTAGTATAATTTAAAACTCATGTAATATTATTAGTATAATTTAAAACTCATGTAATATTATTACTAGTCTTTTATCTGTTTGACTCATTTGTTTTAATGGGGATTAATGAACTTTTTATTATAATTACATCCAGTCACCTGGTGATTAGAACTAACCTATTTTTGACCTCTGTCAATCTGACTGAGTATGACTCAATTGCTTGAGGAACAAAAACAGTTGCCTATCACATGAGATGTACCGACTAAGATAAATTGATGACGAAATAACTTGTCACATTCTTCACCCAACAGACATGGAGGACTTAGAGATGAACCTGGTCACTTTTTTCACTGTATATGAGTGAAAAAAAAAAAATTAAACTGTCATTCAATGAATAAAAAACAATCTGGCTTTTCTTATATAATAAAAATAACATCATTTACAAGCAAGTAAAAGTTTGAAGAATCGTTTCTATTTTTATTATTTTATATCTGCACAATTTGAATTTAGATGTATCAACATTCTTATTTTCACTCTCTCCTTATGAACATAACAACTAATATATATATATATATATATATTACCAAAGTTAAGCAATATTGAGCATGGTCAGTACTAATTAAGGGACCATTTGAGAATACCAAGTGCTAAATGTGCTATTTGCTTATCTTGTCATTTGTTTCCAGTTGTCTTTGCCACAGGAATCAAACAGTTCAAACTGCAAAGGGGTGTAGTTAATGATTGCACAATCCTTGTTTCACAATTACGTGCACAGCTACTCACAAAGGCTTGGTGGTTATTCATCACCTTTCAAGACCGAACGGAAGCCACAAATATATATATATATATATATATATATATATATATATGGTGCAATTCTGTGAGAAACAGTGTTAGTTTGTATATCTTGATAACGGTTTGATTTTAAAAAAAGAAAAAAAAGAAGTAAAATAGTCATCAGATGTTGAAAGTCATTCCAAAAATGTCCAACATTAGTGTTTAAAGTCAGCAGAAGGAAAGGAGAAAAAGAAAGGGAAAGAACAGATCAAACGAACAGAGGTTTTACCGCGCGTGTGTCGGGCGAGGTTGGGCAAAAGAGAGAGAAATCAAGATGGCGCCCTACAGTTTGAAAAGGTATACTCTGGTGGAAGTCACGCAAAATCACGCAGGAGACATGTATAAAAGGAGTTGACAGGTTAGGTTGGACACAGGCAGACGGACAAAGGTTGGTGTTAGTGGTGATTTCAAACCCGGCGGCTGTTGGCTTACAATGACAAATTTTTAAATATTTTTTTATTTCTTTATTTAATTTTGCTGTCCTAAACTAGGAACACTTCAAGCTATTTCGGCGATGGCTACTGGCCTGAACAACATGATAAAGCTGTTCAATGGTGAAGGCGATGTGGTGGCTTGGTTAAAGAAAGTTTACCTAGTGGCAAAGCTCCAAAAAATAGGTGACGTTGTCACAGTGATACCATACGATCATAGCCAGATTGATCCAAGCATTTGCGGAAGGGCCATTTGAGGCATGCAACAAATTAAAAGAGAAGAGGTAGACAGGAGAATCTGTCTATGTGTATGCAAATGAAGTCAAAAGATTGGTGGAACTGGCAAGAATTTGGAGACAGGTCGCGAATCACATAGCAAAGATTGCATTTGTTACTGGGTTCCCGCAGGAGATTTCCAAGAGGCTGCAGCAGGTCTCAGGTATCGAGGCGTTGGAGGTGAGTGATCTGCTTCCAACTGTAAGAATATTAGTAAGCACCCAACTCTCTGAGGCCGTAGGAATGGCGGCAACAGCACGGAAGGATGAGAGCAAAAGCCACCCGAGACCGTGAGGCGCATGTTTTGAATGTGGGGGCCCGCACCTGCGAAGAGACTGCAGGAAGTTCTTGAAAAGGACTGTGTGCTACAGGTGTAATCAGAGTGGTCACATGGCAGTTAACTGCAAGAGTCCGGGAAACTGTCATGGGGGAGCCGAAGTGCTAGTGGCTGCCCCGACTTGGGAATAATGGCACACTCGCAGCAGATGCCAAAGCGTGAAATTGTGGTGGAAGGACAAGAAGCTGTGGCCCTGGTCGATACTGGCTGTACCACTACCATGGTGCACACTAACCTTGTCAGAGGATGGAAAGGGATGGACGAAGTAGTGACATTTGATGGGTCACAAGTGAAATGTCGAGGGAGGAGGACTACTCACAATTGAAATCAAGGATCACCGGATGAGAGTCCATGCGGTTGTCACTGACCAAGTGATTGTTGGAATGGATGTAATATGCCGACTTGGAGGTGTCACAGTCGACAGCAATGGCATGAGGTTTGGACCAGCTGGATGCGCAGTAACAGAGCAGGTCAACGAAGGAATCAAACAAGTTGGAGAAAAGAAATGGATATCAATCAGTGATCCGGATTTTAGAGCGGAATTTGATGGGAATCAGTGGACAATGGAGTGGGCATGGAAGAATGAACCACCTACGTTAACAAACAGGGTGGCATGTTACGATAACTCGCTCAAAGGAGGAACAAGAAAGGATTTTGAACGAGAAGTGGACAGATGGATTGAGGAGGGAATACTGTTGCCGTGGACAAATAACCTCGAATCGGGCATCTTGTCATTTATGGCTGTTCTGCAACCAACAAAAGGGAAGGTCAGACCAGTACTAGATTTCTGAGAATTGAACCGACACTTCAAGTGCCATACTGGGGGGTGATGCTGTAGATATATGCAGTGAGACCATCAGAGAATGGAGGCAAATGAATGGTGCCTCTAAGTTGGTCGATCTAAAATCTGCCTATTTGCAACTCTGTGTTGCCAAAAAATTCTGGAAGTACCAGTTGGTCAGATATAAAGGTAGAACCTACTCCCTTACAAGGGTGGGGTTCGGGCTGAACTCGGCACCCAAGATCATGTCAACCATTCTAAGGAAGATTCTAGAAAAATGGGGAAGGGAGATGGCGCTGTGAGCTCATATATCGACGACATCCTTGTGAATTAAACTCTGGTGACTGTAGGGGAGGTCATGGTTCACTTAAAGAAGTTCGGGTTGGTCACCAAGGTGCCGGAAGAATTGGATGGGGCAGCAGCTTTGAGACTACAGTTGAAACGAAATGCGTCGGGTGGCCTGGAATTTCAAAAGGGAAATGAGATCCCACAAATGAAAGAAGAGCTCAACAAGCGGGAGCTTTTTTCGATATGCGGCAGGCTGATCAGGCATTACCCCATTGCTGGCTGGCTTAGACCAGCATGCAGCTACATCAAGAGGCATGCCGAAGGTGGAGGATGGAATGATAGAGTGGGTGGAAGAACGACCGCCTTGATTGAAGAGATCTTGAAAGAAGTGGAAAAGCAAGACCCAGTTCGGGGAATGTGGAATGTGCCGCGAACACTGGATGGAGTCGTGTGGTGTGATGCAAGCAGTATTGCAACAGGGGTTGTCTTGAAAGTGGGTGGAGTGGTTGCAGAGGATGCGGCCTGGCTACGGAAGAAGGATGATGCTAACCACATTAATGTAACAGAATTGGATGCAGTTACCAAAGGAGTTAATCTGGCTTTAAAATGGGGACTATGCAACATCTGTTTGAAAGCAGACTCTGCCACTGTGTTTGCTTGGCTGAAATCAATGATTTCACATGACAAAAGGATAAGAATGAAAGGGGCAGTAGAGATCCTAGTGAAGCGCAGGCTTGGGATGCTGGCTGAGCTGATGCAGGAGTTTTCTTTGAAGCTGTGTGTAATCATGGTGGCCTCTGAGAAGAACAAAGCAGATGTGCTCACAAGAGTGAGAAAAAGCTGGCTTGTGCCAACAAAAGAGCATATTGCTGCAGTGACTCATCTGGATAACTCTGAGGTATGAGAGTTGCACAATCTGCACCATATGGGGGTAGAGAAGACATTGTACCTGGTGAGAAAAGTTGATCCGAGTGTCCCCAAAGGAACAAGTGAAACAAGTGCACATAAAGCTGGAGAACTAGGCATGACTGGGACAAGGGAAAGACTCGCAGTTGATGTCACCCATTACAGAGGTGGGGTTTGCATGACAATGGTTGACTGTAGCCCCGAGGACTTCACCTTATGGAAAAGACTGTGAGTTGAAATGGGCAGTGAAATAGCAGCAGCCCTTGATGTGGTGTTTCTGGAGCGCGGTCCGGTGGAAGAGCTTCTAACCGACTTTTAAATCAGCAGCAGTTGCGGATGTGCTAAAGAAATGGAATGTCCATCAATTCTTTAGAGCTGCCTATAGACCCAGTGGCAACGGGATTGTAGAAAGAAACCACCGGACAATAAAGGCAGTGGCAGAGAGAGAGAACACCTCATCTGAGCAAGTGATTTATTGGTACAGCATATCACCTAGATCGGGGCAACAGCAATGGACAGTTCCACACCTGTCAATATTCAAATACTCTTGGAGGCATCCTAGAGTTGAACCGGCAAGCAGGGAGATGGAGACAACAGGGACCATCAAACTCGGTGACGAAGTATGGGTGAAGCCCCCAGGGGAACGATGTACCACACAGTGGAGCAGCGGACGCATAACTAGGAATAATACTAGCAACAATATTGCGATAGATGGAGTAACGAGACATATTCTTAATATCAGGCCAGTGGAAAATGAAACGGTGGAAAGTGATGTGTAGCGCGAGAATGGCGAGACACTTCCGAAACCAAGTAGGGAAAGACGACCGCCACAGTGGATGAGGGATTATGAAATGTAATTCAGAGATTCGGGAGGCATGTTGTTTAAAGTTAGCAGAAGGAAAGGAGGAAAAGAAAGGGGAAAAAACAGATCAAACAAACAGAAGTCTTACCGCATGTGTGTTGGGCGAAAGAGAGAGAGAGAGAAATCAAGATGGCGCCCATAGTTTTAAAAGGTGTGCTCTGGTGGAAGTTATGCAAAATCACGTGAAATCACGCAGGAGACATGTATAAAAGGAGTTGATTCGGTTAGGTTGGACAGAGGCAGACAGACGAAGGTTGGTGTCAGTGGTGATCTCAAACCCGGCGGTTGTTAGCTTGCAAAGATAAATTTTTTTATATTTTTTTTATTTCTTTATTTAATTTTGCTGTCCTAAACTAGGAACACTTCAATTAGTATAAGATTAAAACTAAAAAATTAAAAGTAATGTCCCCACAAAAAAGAAACTTTTCAAATGCAACAATGAAAACACAGATGCAAAAACTTCTTTATAAAAAATACTAAAATTTTCTTATTACTCACCTATTAGGATAAATAGTAAAGAAATTAACACAAATCCGTATTTGTAATGACAGTATTAATAAGATACCATAATCCTATGACAGATGGCACAAAATATGCAAATTTCTTGTCTCATTTATATTTAAAACATGAATCCAAGATATTACAAAAGGCAACGTAAACAAACTTGGAATGTCAGAGCCAGATATAACAGCTGGCATTATAAAACAAAAGCTGAATTGATTTCCAGAACTACAGAAAACCTGGTATACAACACCTATCCAATTTCTGGTTTTAACAATTAACCAACCTAAAAGCTGTTGACAAATTCACTTACTCTGGCAGTATGCACAGACGATGAAGTTGATTGCAGGATAGCCATACAAAATTATTTCACGGTGTCCAACATGTGGAAAATACTTCAGAGCTCGAATCGGTCTAACAAGCCATTTTTGAACCCATTGAACAATTGCATGATCACGATCATTTTCGCAAACAATGGAGCAATGGACGGACATGTATATATGTATGTATTAATATGTATGTATGTATGTATGTATATATATATTTATATATATATGGAATGTGCGGATGTTGCTTGACTTGCTGTCAGCAATAACGCGTCCAGAGTGTGGATCTGGTCTTGTATCTAAGGAACTTCAACGTTATGACATGGACATAGTTGCTCTGTCTGAGACCAGGCTGGCTGATGAGGAACAGTTTTCTGAGTTGGCTGGGGCCTACACCATTTTCTGGAGTGGTAGAGCAGATGGATGTAAGAGAGAATCAGGCGTGGCTTTTGCTATAAAGGCATCAATTCTTTCTAGCCTGAAAGAACTTTCCTGTGGTGTGAGTGACCAGATCATGACTATGAGGTTACCTCTGGTAAATGTTCGTTATACAACTTTTTTGAGTGTCTATGCACACACTATGGATGCAACAGAAGATGAAAAGGTTGCTTTCTACCTTGCTTTGTGCAGTGTAGTTAGATGCATTCCCTCTGCTGACAAGATCTTTATTCTTGGAGATTTTAATGCTAGAGTGGGAAGAGATTTTGAAACCGTGGATGTGCTGGTTAAACACAGCAATGGTTTGATGTTGTAGTTTTGTTCAGAGATGGGTTTTAAAATCAGTAACACCGTGTTTCAGCAGAAGGACAAATACAAGACGACCTGAATGCATCCTGGTTCCAAACAATGCCACTTGATAGACTATGTGTTAGTCAGAAAACGTAAGATGAGGGATATCTGCAGTCTTCGTGTCATGCGTGGTGCAGAGTGCTGGACCGACTAAGGTTAAGTGTGTTGTAAAGCTCAAGATGAGGGAACCTGGTGTGGCTATTCCAAAGCAATTTAATGTTGCCCGTCTAAGGGACAATATTGTGAGGGAGAAACTAGTTAAGGAGATGGAAGAGATTGATTATGAAAATACTTGACCTGCTTTTAAGGAGTCTGTTTATGAGATATGTGAGAGAGTATTAGGTTATTGTGAGCATAGACATCAGGATTGTCTCAATGAGAATGATACTGAAATTCAGGCTCTGCTTGATTCAAAGGCCAGGGCATTGCATGCTTATCTCGGGGGTGGTTTGACGGTTGGTGGGCAAGATCAATTGAGGGACAAGTTTAAGGCAATCAAGCGCAAGGTGCAGAGGAGGTTGCGAAACATGCAGGATGTGTGGTAGAGGCAGAAAGCTGAGGAAATACAGCTTGTCTCGGATTCTAACAACACCAAGGTCTTATACAGCCTACTGCATGTGATTTACGGACCATCCAGATTACCTATCACTCCTTTGCGCTCGAGGGATGGTGGGGATCTTCTTCGAGACCCTACCAACATTCTTGAGGGAGCATTTCGATGACCTCCTGAACAGGCCTTCTGACGTTGATCAGGAGTTTGTTAGGTCGATTCCTAGCAATCTGGTCAAGGATATCTTAGCAGAGGTTCCTTCTCTCCAGGAGATTGAAGCAGCTGTCCATAACCTGAATCGTTTGCATGCAGAGATCTTTAAATGTTCTCGATCCAAGATGATGCAATGCTTAGCAGACTTGTTGCAGACTGCTTGGCAGGATAAGTGTGTTCCGCAGGATTGGCGGGATGCATTGATGGTGGTGCTATACAAGGGGAAGAGTACCAAAGATGAATGTGGAAACTATCTGGGCATCTCTTTGCTGTCAGTAGTCGGTAAGGTGCTCTGTAGGATTATGCTAGACAGAATGCTGGAGCACATTGCTTACAATGTTTTTTCTGATCGCAGTGTGGTTTTAGAAGATGTCGAGGGACAGTGGATATGATTTTTACAGCCAGGCAACTACAAGAGAAATGTATAGAACAGCAAAAAGGCCCGTATCAGGTGTTCATCGATTTAACCAAGTCCTTTGATTCAATCAATAGGGATGCTTTGTGGAAAATTCTGAAAAAGCTTGGCTGTCGTGACAAGTTTGTAACCATCTTAAAGCTCTTCCATGATGATATGAAGGCTGTGATCAACATTGGGGGAAATCTGACTGATCCTATCTCAGTAGAAAATGGTGTTAAGCAGGGAGACATTTCAGCACTCACACACTTTGCGTTATATTTCACCATGGTCTTTCGGATGGCATTTGGGGGTTGCTCTGATGGTGTCTATATTCGTTAACGAACTACTGGGGGGGGGGTTGTTCAACATTGGGCGCTTCAATGCAAGTACAAAGGTACTCACCAACACGATCCGTGACTTGCTCTATGTGGATGACTGTGATCTGGTGGCTCATATGGGGGCTGATATGCAGCATCTTGTGGACGCCTTTGCGGTTGCCTGCAACGCATTCGGCCTGACTATCAATCTGAAAAAACTGTCTTAATGTATCAGCCTGCTCCGGGCATGCCATACTATGAACCATCAGTTTATATCTGTTGGTCAAGGATAGCGGTTGTCACTAAGTTTCTATACTTGAGCAGCACACTAAGTATGTCTGGTGCCCTGGATGATGAGGTATCGTTACAGATCAGCAGGGCAAGTGATGCCTTTGGAAAGTTGGACAGGCGTTTGTGGAGCTGTCATGGGATCCTGCTGCCAACTAAGATTAAAGTTTATGCCGCATACATTCTCTATGCTTTTTTCTATGCCTGTGAAGCTTGGATAACATGCAAGAAGCATTTGAGACGTCTAGGTGTGGATTGGCAAATGTATGTCAGTGATGTGGCAAATGTATGTCAGTGATGTTCAATCATAGTCATTTGTTTTCTAGTTTTGCATATGAATATGTCTAAGCATTGAAGCTCACATTATCAGACATAGACTGAGATGGAGTGGACATGTGGTGAGGATGTTAGACAGTCAACTTTCCAAACAACTCCTTTATGGCGAGCTCGCCGAGGGAAGATGTCTGGCTCAAAAGCCTAAAATTAGATTCAAAGATTGTTTGAAGTCCACCTTAAAAATATGTGAGATAGACGAAAGAACCTGGGAGAGTCTTTCTTTGGATCGTGGAGAGTGGAGAAGGACCTTGCGGTGAGGTGTGGGCAAGTTTGAGGCAGATTGAACCCAGTATGAGCCACTGAAACGTGATATCCAGAAAGGGAGTGTGAAAGGAGCAGTGGATCGGCGGGGGTGCTAAATTGGTCTGGAGTGTGAGGTGTGCGGAAGATTATGTCCAAGCAGAGCTGGGTTGATGAGCCACCAGACTACTCATCAGCACAGTGGGCCACAAAGAAGTCTTGTGTTGCCAGATCTAACCTGTGTTAAATGTGGACGTACAAAACAGCAGGTGGTTTGAAGCAGCATTTGATTATACATAGAAGTGACTATTAAGAACATGCTGCTAGTGGCACACATGTCTGCACAATGTGTGCCAAAGAATGCCAGAGTTTGGCAGGGTTTAAAAGCCACCTTCGTGCGGCCCATCACTGATTTGTTTTCGTGTTTCTGGATATCTTTTTTTTTTTTTTTGTGCTGTATCAAGTAATGGAAATGTTCGGAAAATAATTTGCTGCCATCATCATATGTATGTATGTATGTATGTATGTATTAATATTAATGTGTATATGTATGTATGTATTAATATTAATGTGTATATGTATATATGTATTAATATTAATGTGTATATGTATATATGTATTAATATTAATGTGTATATGTATATATGTATTAATATTAATGTGTATATGTATGTATATATGTATTAATATTAATGTGTATGTGTATGTATGTATGTATTAATATTAATGTGTGTATGTATGTATTAATATTAATGTGTATACATATGTATATACGTATGTATTAATATTAATGTGTATATGTATGTATATATATGTATGTATTAATATTAATGTGTATATGTATGTATATACGTATGTATTAATATTAATGTGTATATGTATGTATATACGTATGTATTAATATTAATGTGTATATGTATGTATATACGTATGTATTGATGTGTATATGCATGTATATTTGTATGTATTAATATTAATGTGTATATGCATGTATATTTTTATGTATTAATATTAATGTGTATATGTATGCAATTAATGTGTATATGTATGTATATATGTATGCATTAGTATTAATGTGTATATGTATGTATATATGTATGTATTAATATTAATGTGTATATGTATGTATATACGTATGTATTAATATTAATGTGTATATGTATGTATATACGTATGTATTGATGTGTATATGCATGTATATTTGTATGTATTAATATTAATGTGTATATGCATGTATATTTTTATGTATTAATATTAATGTGTATATGTATGCAATTAATGTGTATATGTATGTATATATGTATGCATTAGTATTGATGTGTATATGTATGTATATATGTATGTATTAATATTAATGTGTATATGTATGTATTAATATTAATGTGTATATGTATGTATTAATATGTATGTATATATGTATGTATTAATATTAATGTGTATATGTATGTATTAATATGTATGTGTATATGTATGGTTGGTTGGTTGTTTTTGTTTTATGTCATATCAACCTTTGTCAGGTTATTTAATGCCGAATCTAGTGATTTTGAGAAACGATTTTTTAATGGAGTATATTTGTTTTTTAATTTGGATTCTATTTAACCCATAGTTGGGACCCTAACAGATACTACCACTCTGGATCAGAGTGGACCTGGGAGCAATGGCAATTAAAGGGTGGCTCCACACTCCCCAAGGTCCGCAAGCTGGGGCCTCACCATCGGATATAGTTTTAGGTCATGTCCAGAACCGTGTGTATATGTGTGTATTAATATGTACACTTGTGCCCGATATTATTCATACCCCTCGGATCTTTGAGATTTCTATAAGAATATTGCTCAAACCAGAAGGTAGACAATATTAAAGGGATTTCAAACAATAAATCAAGCATAAGCATTTAATTTAAACTCAACAAATAAATAAATTATGCAAGTTTGAAACATTATACAAAGAAAAACAATAATGGCACTAGTTCAAAATTATTCATACCTCTCTTACTAATAGTCAATAGCATGCCCTTTATTCTTAATAACTGCCTGTAACCGTTTGGGATATTTATCAACAAGGTTTTTACAAGTATCAACACTGATTTTTGACCATTCTTCAATGCAGTAGTTCTCCAAATCCCTCAAATTTCTAGGTTTCCGCTTTTTAACCTCAGTTTTCAATATGTGCCAGAGGTTTTCGATAGGGTTCAGGTCGGGACTCTGGCTAGGCCATTCCAAAACATTAATTTGATTATCCTCAAACCATTTCTTGACTATTTTGGCAGTATGTTTTGGATCATTATCCTGTTGAAGGACCCAGTTTGGTCCTAAATGGAGCTTCTCCGCATCCTGTCTAATGTTTTTCTGGAGTATCTCCAAATATTGCTCCTTCTTCATGGTTCCATCTATCTTGACCAAACTACCTGGACCACTAGCCGAAAAGGAGCCCCAAAACATTAGGCTACCACCACCATGTTTCACCGTGGGTATGGTGTTCTTTGGGTTGTAAGCTTCTCCTTTCTTCCTTCAAACGTAAGAAGCATCCATATGGCCAAACAATTCAATTTTTGTTTCGTCAGTCCACAAAATACTCGAGAAAACGGACTCTGGAGAATTCACATGGGTCCTAGCAAACTTTAGACGTGCTGCAAGGTGTTTTCTGGTGTGCAATGGAGTCCTTCTTGGTCTTCTTCCTTTCAGACCATTTTCATGCAGAGTCCTTTGCAATGTTTGCCTTGATATTTTTATGCCAGAAGACTCCAGATTTTCTAAAATGTCCTTATTAGTGATGGTTGGATTTGCATTAACACTTCTTACAATATTCCTGGTGGCTCTAGCAGACAGTTTCCTTTTCCTTCCTCTACCAATCAAGTTGTTTGTTGTGTGGTGGCTCTGGAATTTTTTGATGATGCTCTGTACTGTTGCTGTAGGGACCTCAAATTTCTTGGAAATTGACTTGTAACCTAAACCATCCTTATGTGAATTCACAATTTTAGTCCTAAGATCATTACTAAGCTCTTTTTTCTTCCTCATTCTAATAATTTTTATTCTTTTATTGGTTTTCAGTTGATATCATTTTAATTTCTGAAAAATGCAAAAAACGAAATGAAATTAATCAAAGGTTGTATAAAAGCATTCAAAATAAGAATCAAACAGAAAACAAACAGTCAGAAACTCGATTAATACTGAAAAAATAAGGGGGTATGATTATTTTTGAACATTGCAGATTTTATAAATAGCTGTATATTTCTTTTATTACAAGTATCCCGAGATTTTAAAATGACGAAAATGATCAGAAGAGGTTTATTAAGAATATGTATCAATATGGACGTAAACAATAAATTCTTACAAAAGTTACACCTAATAAACTCAATTTTCAAGGGGGGTATGAATAATATCGGGCACAAGTGTATGTGCACATGTATGTATGTGTATATTCTATCTTTACTGTTAATTTTTTTTGGGGGGTAGTGTTTATTGTGGCTTGGTAGACTACCAATACTATTACTACACTATCCCATTGATTACTGTACACAATAACCCTTATCCCCGAGTGACCCTTGGGCCTTGATAAGTGGTGAACTCCACGTAAAAAAAAAAAAAAAAATAAATAAAAAAATCAGAAAACCTATCTTAAAAAAAACTTGTTTTCAGGTGTGCTGAAAATAAATATAGCGTTTAAATTTTCCACAAAAAGTATTTTTTCCGGTATTTAACAAAAATATGTGTGCTTGCGTTTACAATAATGGCCACCACTTATAACATGGAGAATTACATTGCTTAATACCTGGAAAAATATTTATTTGCGGAAAATTAAAATGCGATATTTGTTTTTAGTATACCTGAAAACACATTTTTTAAGGTAGGTTTTGCGTTGGTCTACCAGGCCACAATTACTAAATAAATACCTTAAAAAAACTACAGACGTTTCCCCCCTGGAAAAAGGTGGCTATAAAAAGTGTATTCATTTAACATTAAATTAATATAGAAAGTGATCTCCCACATTTTTGAAAATATAATTTCTTCATATCTTGGAAACTACTTGTTTCCTGGAATTTTAAACGTTATTTTCATTTTCAGCCCCCTTGAAAACCTGTAATAGTGGTAATTTTAAAGGATTTTTTGAGGGTGGAAAGATACTGCAGCTTTACCAATATTTCAATCATAGTCATTTGTTTTCTAGTTTTGCATATGAATTACAAATTATCTGATATTTCTCAAGGGGAGACTTGATTCCAAATATTTTGCATATGTTATATCTCCCCATTTTGGTTTTCATACATGAAGTAAATTTTACAGTGTATAAGGATTATTTGATACTGGAGATATTCATAATCGTACACTATTTCCAAAAGAGAGGAGATATAACATATGAGAAATATTTGGAATCAAGTCTCCCCTTGCTGTTATTTCAGATCATTTGAAATCGTAGCAGCAAGTTTTAGTTTCCCCTTCACCAAGATCAGAGGTTTTGGGGAAATTATATATATATATATATATATATATATATATATATATATATATATATATATATATATATATATTTGTATGCTATTCATTTTGAAAAGACCGACTAGGAAAATGTCATTGTGTGTTTCATAAAAAATAAAACTTTTTGTAACCAACATTAAGTCTTGACTGTTGCCATTTCTTCCATATTCCATAATGAAATGGATTTGCATTCTGGAAGACACTCCTGCTTATATGCCATCAATTATGTATTGAACCAAAAGTTTTTAGTAATAAAAAATGCTGTCTGTCTCACATGTTTTGAAATAGTTTTTAACTTTTTGTATTGAAAGAAAAAAAGAATGCCATGAATGTATTGTTTCACATGTTTGTATGAATTCATTTATTTGAGGGAGGAGGGACAGAAGTGGCCAGAAATACTAAGCCGTGATTATGCAGATTAGAAAACTGAATTTGAAATAGTCTTAAATTAAAGCACTTGGTGAGACATGATACAAGCTAATAAATGAGTAGCACCATGGGGACACCATTTCGCATGGATAACTGGATATGGAAATGCTGATTAAGCATATAACACAGTCAACTTGATTGTTATGTTTTGTGGTATTGAGTTAATAAATTAGTATATAAAATATTCAGCATTATTTGTAGTTGTTAATCTATCCTACTATTGATACCAGACACAAAGACGAAGAAACCGCGCTAATACGTGTGGAGTTCAAATCGAGCCACTAAGAGTATCTATCATACAAGATTCACTTTACAAGTATTAAGTACATGTGCACTCTTCCTTTTTAATTCCCAATCGCAGAAAAGTTGTATAGTAGAGTTAATGAAGAAATTGATACAATATGAGAACCATTATATTATAAATAGTAGACTAGAACCTAAATAAAAACTAAATAACTATACATATATATAATAATAATTGATAACACTATACATCTGAAAAAATACAAAAAAAACACAAAAACGATATGGAATAATACATTCAAGGTTCCCAAAATTGTTCACATGGACCCGTGGCACAGCAGATAAAGTGCTAAGTAATAACAAGATCTAAGTGAGAGTTTTCTAGAGGTTGAAGGTTCAATCTTCAGTACAGGCAATACTAGGAATATAATTAAGAATACTTCTACCTGATCATGGCTGATAGAACGAGAGCAAGTTACTTCCATGGATTAAATGAAGGATTCCATTTAAAGTTCAGTACATATTTCTGAGTTTCACAACATGCACTTGAATAAGATCGGAATTTCCATCAGCTGAAACATTGTAAGAATACGATCAATCCTATTTTCTATATAAATGAATGATTCAACGTTTTTTGCTGAATTTTCCAGTTAAAATCTTGAGAGTTGATATACATTTGCTATTAGTAACCTTTTGATCTGTTGTCAAAAAACATTGTTTTCTCTCTAAATCCTGTCTAGAGATGATAAAGAAAATCATCAGATTAATATTATTATGTTCAGTAGATGTTCTTTATATTGCTCTAGTAAATATTACTTAAAAACAACGCTTGAAGGAAATCACTTTGTAAGCATGTGCAATGCTGTATATTTAGTTGGCCACATAGTTGCAATGCATGCTTGCTATGAATGAAATTTATTTAACTAATAAAAGAAATTATCCAAGAAATGGGAAATATGTCTGGTTTGGTGTTAACCACCCAGAATTTTATTTGTCCACTTGAAAAAAAGTAATTGTTTTACAGATATGAATTTCTCTGTTATGGTCTGTTTGTCAAAAATAATAACTGTCCAGATAAAGGATCTTCTGGTCAGTCAGTTATTTTTGTCCATAGATTGGCATCTGATTATTTGAAATGGTTTCCCCCGGTGTTGTCTCAGTGATATCTCTATATATATCTCAACAGAGGTACAGCTGGTCTTTGGTGGTTCTCAGAAACAGATGATCAATTGTGCTTGTCTGAACTTTTGATTTAGTCTAAGAATTCTCATTTGCAAATCTGTTGTTCATTAGAAAAACCAAGTATCATTGTAACTTCCGGAATATAAAACCTTTGTTATTTGTTTTGAAACTGGATTTTTTTGTCATTTTGTTTGGCAGTAAAATCCTTCTGTTGCAGCACTGACTGAAATGACACAATTGACACTGCAATTGGTCTTGGAATCGGGCATTTATGTTGGACCGGCACAATTAGTGGACAATCATGGCCTGCGCAGTGGACACACATCAGTGCATATTCACACCTTTATGAGAAGAAACGTGTTTCTACTCCTGCTAGGTTAACATTTTCTACCTATTCACATTCATTTAAACTCTTTTGAGAGATTACATTTGATAAATGGGTAAAGTAACAACTTAATCCAATAAATCATAATCAGATTTAAGGATAAGTTTTTCTGTTTAACAATGCACTTATGAAGGTTATATCTTGAAATGGCTGAATCTTTGCAAAGCAAGAATATGTTTTTCTTGATTTTCAAGTTTCTGATTATTTGCCTATTTTCCACTTTTCCAGGCAGTTTCTTACAATATTATTGAACTTTGCAACATCTTTCCAGCTGCAGTTGTTGGGCAGTAGAGGACAAAACAATTAGGAATCATAGCAGATAGTTGCATTAATTTTGTATGCCCATCTCGCCATAGCATATAATGCAGATAGGAGATACCAGTTTTTGATTACAGCATTCCTCTTTTCAGGTAGTTAGGCATCTTCCACTTCTGAACCATAGATAAGGCATTAGATGAGTGATTCCCATGTAAGTAGGAGGGAGAGGTATTCTCTATCTCTTTGATCTACCGGTGCAATCTATTGTCTTCCTGAGAAGTTGCTAGTGGTTGAACATGGCAAAGGATGCTTCTTCTTGACTTCAGTTATTGGACTAGGAGTGCATTTCTAAAGGAGATAGCACCCATCATTGGTAACCTTTGTGATCTTTACTCAGTTGGCAACTTCCCATCTCACATCTGCAGATGCAATGCAAATGAGAAGATGCATGTTGCTCAAGATATGTTTCAGGCAACCAATGATCAAGTGGTGGCAGGTTTTGTTCAATGCTGATTCTAGTTAAGTAGCATCAGTCGATCTTTCTCAAATAGAGATCAAGGTAGAAGCATTCACATTGCAATTCAACTAAAAACCTATTATTAATTGCAAATTTTACCGAACATTTTGAAGCTAAGTCATATGACGAGTCATGCCCAAAAGCTCAATGAATAATGGTAGCCTACCAGTCTAGAGCATGAAGAGAGGAATATATAAACAGCTGTAGATATATATGTGTGTGTGTGTGAGAGAGAGAGAGACATAAGCACAACAATCATACACGTTTGCTAAGAATCTGTAACTAACTCTAACCTTGAATCAGTTGCATAATTTCTTGTCTCATTTTTCATATCTTCTGTGAAACTGTATATCTCCAAAATTTACAAGGAATCATTTTCTCTACAAACTATAGTTTGATATTAATAAACCCCAAAAAGAAACTGATGTTTTTAACCAGACAAAATAAAAACAGTAATTGAAGAGGAAAAAAACTGCACAACAAATTTTGCAGAAGCAAAACAAAACACTGCTGAAAACTTTTTGAATATTATTTTTAAGAAACATTTATGATTGCATTATTACTGAATTCAATTTTATTATTCCTATAAACATTAAATTGCGACCATTTTAAAATTAATTGCCAAACTAGTTTCTAAAATTGTGGACTGTGCTGTCTGAGATGTCAAGCCAAACAAATGACATTACACTCATTAAGCAACGGAATTCACTTTTCTCTTCTTTAATTGCTTCTAGTTTTGCTCCTCACTTGTTCGGGTCATCATCATTGACATAATTTGGTTGGCAGATGTATAATTATCTTTCAAATAATAATTATTTCACTATAACACTGATTTCCTCCCAAATAAAAACCCTGTTAACAGTTCTTTAAAAAAATCGATTTCATGTCTTAGCAATATTTCTTGTGGGAATCAACATCATTAAATTTCTTTATATCAAGAAATTCACTAAAAATGTATTAAAACATTTAAGAAATAAAAGATAGTTTTTTTTTCTTTAGTTTGCTAGAGATGGAACATCCTACCAGATGCGAGATATTAACCTGCTATTTCAGAGACTCCAACCGAGAGATCGTTTTAGGATTTTACTATTGTTTTAAGTGTGATTGTTTGGTTCACCAGGTGTATTTGCCAAATAGTGCGTTAAGTTCTTTTTTCATGAACTCACTAGTTGCCATGAATGTTTAGAATGATAGAAATATTCTGAAGGTTTCAATTTCTATTTATATCGTACATAAGACCTCGATATTTGATTTTCCTCTCCCTCTCAGCTCTGTTTAATCCAGTATTATTGAAGACTTTGGCTTCAACTAGGGTTCCTACTATCTTCATCTAGTCTCGTGTCACTATGTCAGGTTTAACAGCTGTACACCTCTAATTTTTCAAGCTGAGTGGTTACAAATTGACATTTGTTTTACAGAAACACTTGAATGATGTATATCAGCATTGATTATAAACAGTCCAAGTTCTATCCAAGACATCAGGATCAACTTCATAGAATTCAAACTTTATATGAATTGCTTGATGTGTTTTGTGATTTTAACTACTAATTTAAATTGTAAGCGTTGCTTTCATTCGCAAGTAACATTGAATGCTTCTGCTATTTACTAACTGGAATTGTACAAGATCTGTTAAATGATTTATCAAAAGAGAAAAGTAAAAATAAAAAATGCTGTATTTGGGTTTTATGTGCCAATGTTCGAGATTAACATCTCTAGTGTTTCGATTGGTTGAAAGAAACTACTAATTTGATCTTTTTTCCAATTGAGAATCTGCTGCATCGTTAAACAGATTAATTGTTCAAGTATTGGTCAACTGAGAAGGATTGAGAAATTATCAAGAGATTGCAAATTTTCACAAACATTTAAAAGTAAAACTCAGTAGTTTTTCCTGTTCAAAATTCAAAAGTTTTGATTAATGCATATTTATATTATTCAGATGATTTAATTATTTACATAGAGAAATATAATTCTATTAAACAAAAGAGTAGGATTGATTACTTAAACACTTTCAAATCCGTCTAGTTTGCTTTTTCCTTGAAAATCAATTTTTAAACTCAAATTATGAGAAGAAAAACAATGGTTAACCACTTTGTTAATTTAATATTATGAAAAATGAAATGTTCCAAAAAATATTTGTGACATAGTTTAATGGATAATACAAATTAGTGTATGCCAACTTCCATTATAGATCATCATTTATCACTGTCTTTTAGCTTCATAAAATATGAATAATTAGCAAGTGAAAAAATATTGTTAATGTTCATAGTTATTTTTTACTAAGAAAATAGTTTGGCAAATTGTATTCATGTTCTGTTGAAGCTCATCACATTCATTAATGTACTTTGGAAAGGTGTGAATCAAGCTTTTTCACTGGTTATGCTTGAAATAGTAGACCTACATCGGGCAAATAATCTGAGAAAAGGAAAACTCTGAAATAACACTTGTGACCAGGTTTTTCCTTTTTTAATGAGAAATCACCACTTATCAAAGCTAAGTCACCTGTGAATGGTTATAAGATAAATAGATTGCCTGCTTATTGATGAATATTCTTACATGAGGTTTGGAGGATAGAATGAACAAAATTGATTACTTACAAAGACGAGTTGTGAGAAGTATTTGTTGATGTTGGATTAAATGGTGACCGCGTTGTAACCTGCAAAGGAGGATGGAAGCAGTTGCATAAGGATAAGTTTTACCTCCATGAAAAAAAACAAAAAAAAAAAAACAGATTGAAGTTCAGTTAAACCCCTCCCATAGAAAAGCACACTGTCTGCATCAAATGCATTCATAGGCACTGTCTGATAATTAGACATTCACATGCCAGTGAACATGAAAGAGCCTATTCTTTTATTCTTTTCAACATTGAATCTTTGTAATCTTTGAGTATGAATTTTACATATATTAATGCTGTATTCTAGTGACAATTTGTATCGTTCAATAGATTATTTATGATGTCAATTACACAACATAATTGTGTAACTAGATACAAGGTTATTATTTTACATAACCGATTTTTAATATTTGACTTTCACATACTCCAAAGACGATAGAAATGAAAAAAATCTAATTTTTTAATTCCTTTTATCTTATTTGTAAAAATGTTTTCAAAACAGATTGCTTCAGTTGATGTCATGTTTGTTATTTTTTACATACTAGTTGCAATACTCACCTCTAAGGACATATTCATAAGAATACATCTTCACTAAGTTCAAGAGAGTAAAGCCTAATATACTTAGTAAAGAAAACAAAAAACATCCCAATGCATACTATTGTTATTGTAAATAGCATATAAAAATAGAGATTCCATAACTTATGAATAAAAAAAAAATGTTTGTAGGTTAAAGAGCATGTTTGGCACATTGTATAAAAAACAAACAAAGTATTAAGATTAAAACAATTTCAGAAGGTGGGGTCATCAGGTCATATCCTCAAATGCTTCAATCTTATCAAAAATGAATGCATGATTCATGCAAAATGGAAAATGCTCTAAATCAGCAGTTTCCCTATATACTATTGTGCTACCATATGAACTGTTGTGCAAACTTAAAGAAATTCACACAAAATATTCCTTAAACAGATGAAACATATATCTATGTGGATAATAATTAAAAATAATTTTTTAATTTACAGCCAGGCTCTTTAAGGGAAATAAAATTAAGCCACCAACATTAAAAATAAAATGAGTTTCTGTTCGTTGTATTTGTCAAACACTATATGACAACTTATTATATGTTTGCTTGAAAAAAACATAAATAGATATTATTTCTCTCTTATTTTTTTTTGGCATCCCTATTAGGTGGGCTGCACAAACTAAGTGGTCTAAACTTAAAAGATGACTTGTGTTTGAGGTTTGAACTTTGGAATTGGTAGACAATTGTCACCACACTGACGATTTTCTAAAAGAATGAAACATGAGGCTTCATGATGCACGACTAAAACTCTCAAGATGTACATAATGTTATATATAGTTATAGTAATCTGCACCATTTCTCAATCATTTCATATTCGCATTTTTTTGTTGTTGTTTGATATTGAAATGGCTTACTGTCAGGTTTGCCATCTTTTTTACTAATTATTTTGAAGACATAAACATTGAAACATTTTAAACAGAACCAAAGAATTGGCTAGCTTAGGTTTGCTTTTGAGTTTTATCTTTTGTTCAAACTGACATTTCAGGTGAACTTTCACAGTCCCCGCCTGTCAATGCTTAGCTTTTAACAGTTATTGCTTTTTAGCGTAGCGCCAGTTTGGAGACACCATTTTCTTTTTTAGATGCATCTTTACATTTCTGCAAGAAGCCTTGTCTGTAAGCCACATTTTAGTTTGAAACAGCATGAAATACCATTTGCATTGCAAAACACAGAGTGAATGCATTTCAAGAACGAAGCCATTGTTGTTGCTGAACTAATGGAATTACTTTTTGTTGTTTTCATGTCTTCTCTAAAAATCACTTATCGTTAGTGACATAAACTTCTGTTTTTCATCAACTCTTAGAATGATACTGCATTTCAGTAACATTTACGATCAGATTTTATTTAAATTTAAAATTTTATGAATTATATGACAGTATTTTGTCTTCTCAGCCATGTTGTTTATGTTTGTATTATAAGAGTGTAGAAAAGAAACAAAATGGTTACTAGTTTGACTTTGTGTGTTTTGTGAAGATAGTATCATGTTAAATTCATCATTTTCAAGAACATCTTATAAGGATCTAAAGAAAATTTTCATACATGACCCTTGACACTGATTTTAATTATTGCTTTTAATTACTCTCTGTACCTAGCCTTCAGGTTAGGATGAAAGTGTAATATATTTCATGAAAAAATAAAAAAGGAATCATGCTAAATCACTCAGATATAAAGCTAACTTAAGTGGACCTCAGCTCAGTTAAAGTAGCATTTCAGCTTATTGAGTGAATCAGTTCTGTTGTCTTTTATCTTTTTGCTAATATAAATAGTCTAAGTTACTCACTCCTCAATTTTATTTTTTCATCATCCTACCAATTATTATTTTTCAGCTTATATTTAATCACGATTTTTCCCACTTAAGTTCCACTCTTGATTAGAGATCAAATTGTTTTTTTTTTATTGGTCTTTAAAAAACTTGAAACCAACGAGCATTCTATTTTTTTCGTTTTTTTTATTTAGTGTTTTATATTTTTCTTTGCCTTTGGGATGTTTTTACTGTCCCACAGCTCATTAATTTTTCAATAAAATTGTATGTACCCCCCCCACACACACATAGTAAATGATTTAAATAAATTTGGATATATTCTTTATATAGAGACTTAGAATATATGAAGCTTAACATGTGCAGGTGGAGCATAACATAAAACGAAATTAAGACAAAATATATTAAATATATTAAATATAGATATATATGAATTGATTTGTCAGTTTAATAAGGAAATAACATTGAATAAAAAGAGCAGTTATACATGCTCTTTATACTGAGGCATTTTGAAGCCTAATGCTTCTTATCAGAAGAGAAGAAGGGAGCTAGGTTACAAACATAAGGAAATGCAATATCTATCCATATTCGCACACAGTGATGATAGTTTGCTACTTACCCCCTAATTCCTTTCTCTTCCTACTACCACTGCTGTGTGTAATGGGTATGAGAGTTAGTTTTGCCGGAAATAATATAGAAAGATACAATAGTGGATTGAAGCGAATGATAATAATAGGAAAACGTGAATCAAATACAGCCATTTAATGGGAGGATATAGAATTTTTATGTGTTGTCTGTGTTTTCAAAGCTATAATATCATTTTGTAGAGGGGAAAAATCGTCATCATTTTATTATATCATTATTATTAGAAGAAAAAGAATAGATAGAAGAAAAGAAAAATCGTTATCATTTTATTATATTAGAAAAAGATTAGAAGAAGGTAGAAGATAGATAAAAGAAATTCTTCTTTTATCTATCTTCGATTAGAAGATTAGATAGAAGAATGCAATGGATAGAAGAAAACACAAAAGTAGGGAAATGATATTGCAGTTATATAACTGAGTGGTTTCTAAAGCTAGAGGACAGTGATGGAGTGACTAAAATAAGGGGTTAAGGCAAAGGAGTATAAAAAATGGAGAAAAGTGTCAAAATAGGAATACGATAATAAGAAAGACATATAATAATAATATAGCATAGTGGATAAAAGAATAGAGATGAAACAAAATATAGGCATATAAACAAAAAAACAAAAACCTTTGGGTCCAAGGTGGTTACATAAAATTATAATAGTAGTATATGCATAGCTGGCAAGTAGTTCTAAGGGAGAAATTTACACTATCCATACTAATAAGAAACCTCAATATGAGTAACATGAATTACTTCTTAAAATGGTCCATACTAAAAATAAATCCAAGTCTTACCACCAACGATCACAGTTTTACCATCTATGTAATGTTAAGGCCACAGCTATAGTGACTGCACTTAGATGGCTCAATAGCATAAATTCTAAAAAAAATTATTGTCCATTGTAGGCATGAAAGGATATTTAAGTAAACAAACTTTATGAACTCTGCCAATAAGACTCTTTTCAACATACAGGTGAATCCATTTCGGTCTCGACTTGCATGATATGTATTTATCTGTTTCTCGCTAGATATGAAACCTTTATCAAAGAGTTACCTGGTAATGATATGGAGTGCATGGGTCTGTTGTTTCATGCTATTCCCACAAGATATTACAAGAATAGAGTATATAGAATCCTTTTCAATGTATCCTTGTCTGAGACACATCACCTGTTGGTGTTGGTACCAAAATGTAGTTCAAAATATCATTTTCGTTGGTAAATGCAGAGTGAATGGATGCATCTTGTTGTAGATTTAGGTCAATTCAATCTTTATATGAGGCTCTGTCTGTTGGTTTCTCAAGCGTAAAGTTGGAATAGCATTTATATCACTAAGTATGCAAATTGGATGGATGCCTCCAGTGAATGGTAGATTGATTTTTATTTTTTGAAGAAGGGGGGCAACCTTTCTTTCAGATTGTGATTAGCTATTACCATTTAAGAGAAGGAAATTAAACAGATTTTTTGCATCCATTTTTAGAAAACTTTAAAATCCGAGAATATTATGCACTCTGAAAGTGTTAGACTGGAATTGTTTGGTGCATATATATATATAATGAAAACTAAAATGACAAAATAAATCTGTTTTTAATCAAATATATTATAATGCTGCCTAATATGTGCATCTGTGCGTGTATTTATTTTCTTGGATGAAAATAATGTTGTGTTAACATGTAAATGATGTAAAATGCTATTTAACGTTAGGGGTATATAATTTAAGAAAATTTGAAAAATTGAATTTATTATTTTAATATGTATTCCTAAAATTATGCTATTTTTTAAAAATCTTCCATGTTGTTTTCAAAATTAAAAAGTGTCACAAATGAATCACATATTTTAAAGAAAACTCACACACACGTTTTCTGCTATCGAATGTAATAGATAAGGGCATGTAACCTTTTTAAAAATTCCTTTTTAATTGTGTTAAACGTTATCCAGATAAATTCCTATTTCAGTTCCAAAAATTAGCGGGTAAAGACAAAATCAAAGGACAACATTCTTTGCTACATTTTTAAGTGTCTGACTAAAACATTAAAATAATTTATTAACAAAAAAAGTTTCGATTGTTGGTTTAAAACAGAAGGAATCTTACACTAAAAACGTATTTTGATTTTTGTTGTAACATGAATTATTAATATTTTAAATGTCATCTCTGTACTGACAAATCTAATAACTGTCTGTTATAAAAAGATAAAAAATAGACGAATTAAGCTGTATTTTCACAATACAAATTGTAAGCACCCTCTTTTCTTTGAGATTTAATTAGTCAGTTCAAAAATGTATATTAATTTACTTTTTTATCAATTAAAAACTCATTCTTCTTTCAGACAAAAGAAATGCCAAATGCAAGGAATCATTGCAGTAATGGGTGTTGTGAAAGTTGATTCTATGTGCACTCATTTGTTATTTTGATTTAATGGAAGATAACTCCTGTAGGCTTGGTAGTATTTGCTTTCACAAAATATAAAATGTTATTAAAGACACATTTCATATTAAAATATAAAACATACATTGAATTATGCTTTAATGTTAATCATAATACTAATATCCACTTATATGTCCCCAGATCTCTTTACAAAAAAGGTTTTAATTCTGGATTAATTTTGACATATTTATTTTTAGAAAAAGAGTTATTTAGTCATCTGTCTCTTTTCTTTTCTTAATAACTTTAACATGAAAGCATGTTCTGTAGAGTTTTGAAAATTATAGTTTATAACACTGAAACTCTTTGCAAGTTTTTTCCTCAATCACTGTTTTTTCATGTGCATGTGCATATTTTACTGATCAAACATAAATATAATACGACTTTTGTTTTTTTCAATTTTTTTATTAATTTGTTTAAGCTGGGGATGAGGCATCTTCCCAAACACCAGACATTCACCCTCTATCCTATATATTTCAACCAAGAGATATTTTTAAGATTCTAACTGTCCCATTATGTCCAATTGTTTGAATTTTGCACTTGGTTCACCAGGTATATTTGTAAGGTAGTTTTTTAAATTCTTTTTCATTACTTCACTTGCTCCTATAATTACTGTATTGATGGAGATCTTCCTAAAATTTCAATTTCTTTTCATGTCATACATAAAACCTTGGTATTTTGTTATCTTTTCCCTCTCAGCTGTGTTTAACCCCGCAACATTGGGAACACTAACTTCTACTAAGGTTGCTTCTTTCTCCTTCTTGTCCCATGCCCCTATGTCATCTTAATAGCTTTGTTTTCAAGTTGTGTATCTGTAGGGATTGCATAATCATAGTAAATGATGTATGACTTATTTCCAACTGTGCTTTCTGGTATATGCTCTCATGATTTGTTGCTGCACTCAATATTCAACCTTTTACAGCTCATCCAGTGGAGATTGTGTCGCATTATGTCACATTGTGTAGTAGCCATCCCCCAGCAGAATCTTTCAGCTGCATGTCAGGTGGATCACATTTTCTACTTCTGTGTGGATAAATCATCACTTGTTGTCATTGCTGAGACCGCTTGCTTTTTAAAAGCGTGCGTCATCAAGTTCTGATCTTAGGGAGTCATTATAATCTTCTCATGATCATAGTGGAGCAATGCTCTTTTTAATCAGTTTATCAAACCTTCTTTATCTATATGGTCCATTCTAAGTGAATTAATCCAGAAAATACTTGGCATGCTGTTGATTGGCCAATTCTTCCAGTTATTGCAATGGAAGTTATTGGAGTATTTTTGACAACTCCGTTAGACTAATTCTGTAGCAGACTTATTTTCTGGTTTTGTCATTTATAAGACGGTCTTGTCCAAAATGTTTAGTCAGTTTGGTAATGGAGGTTATTCTGGCTCTTGTTTCATGATGTTGATGTACCATTTTGAGGTTTAGATTTTGGGAGCTCATCAGATATTGCCCGGTGCTCACAATAGTGACATGATGCTGATTGTCAATTTTTGAGACTCATACTTCTCTCTTCTCTGAGCAGATACAATCTAGTCAGACACTGGTTTTTGTATGTTGTTTGTACAATGTCAATAGTTTCCATGTTTAAGTATCAAGTCTGTTTCTGTCCCTTTGTGGCGAGTCAACAATGCCAAAGCTGAATGTTATATGCACAATTAATGGTAGTGATCGTGTTTTTCTTTATAAGCTTTGTTTTCCACATTTTCTTACACAGTGTATATATTCACTATCAATTTTTTTTTCTCTTCTCTTAACATGTTAAATTGAATCATTCTCTTCTATGCCAAAGTATCTGAATTTTTCCTGCTCTTCTAGTTCCTTGATATCAAACTGCATGTTTTCCATTTCTACCTTCTTTCCAGCTCTGATGGAGAACTTGGGAGATTTGTTCAAACCAAATTTCATTTCAATATCTTTGGAGAATTTATGTATGACCTGCAAGAGCTAACTTAGTCAGCATCTGATTTGGCATAAAGCTTGAGGTCATCTATGAAGAGCAGATGATTGACTGCTTTGTTCAGTTGTAGGCACTCTGACTTTTATTGAGTAATTATGCTTAACAGATCTTTTGCCAGGCAGAAGAATAAAGGAGATTGGCTATCTGCTTGGAAGATTCCTCTTCCAGTCTTGATGTTAGCGATTTTTACAGTTCCATTAATGTGGCTTAATAAAATGGTCGTTTGCCACATTTTATATGTAAATCCATGGTCATTTTGATTACTTGATGTATCTTATATAAATTAAGACACTGCAGTAGTCACATGGGCCTTTTAGTAATCAATCCAAGCCATGCTACCTCTACAGTTCTCAAGGATTGTCTTATTAATCAGCAACTGGTCCTAGGTGCCTAAACACTTTTTTCTGCGCTCTGTTCTTTTTCAGATATTCTCCAGAGGAAATGTGTTGATAAAGTTTGGCCCAATTTATGTTAGTTAAATGTTACCACTTCATGTGACTCCTCTATAAAACACACCTCTTGCATTTTCTAGTTTCCACTGAATGTTTCTTTGAGGTGGTACAGTTATTGGGTCTCCATTAGAAGTGTAATCAGAAAAGGTATCACCTACATTTATGCTGTTTATGTTCACCTAGTCTTTCTCCAATTGTCACAAATCTTTCACTCACATTCTCTGAAGACATGTCAGAACAGACTGTCAGCAAATCTGGTTTCACTCTGGATCACTGATCTTTCACATGGTGTGGCATTCTGTTGACTGATATATTTTGTGTACTGATAATTCTGGTTACTGATGTTTGATTGATTTCTTTTAGTTCTATGCTATACCGATAGTTCATATTGGTTGGTGCTGTAGTAGAGCATATGTCATTCTTTGTCATGATGTTGTACCAGTATATTACCTCTCGTATGGTACAGTTTTCTGATAGCGATCCTTTTTACAGTCCTGTGCCATTACTTGATGCTGCTGCTATCAGTACGTAGTGGAATTGAAGTCTGATTCTCCACTCATCCAGGATGGTTTTAAACAAGCTGCTCAAGAAGGCAGTGCCATTATCACTGGTGGTGGACCACGTTCATAAAAGAGTGTCTTCAGCTAATTGATTAGACTTTTTGCATCTTGCTGAGGAAGGTGTTATCAGTGAATAAATGCAGGGTGGTTGTTTTCCAGAGAATTGCCAAGTTTATTCCTTTAATAATGGCATCAAGTTCCGCAACGTTAATATATTGGGAGTCCTTTTCTGGACGATATCAGCAAGCATCCTCTGCTATAATCCCATCATGTACTAATAACAGGCCAGTAGCAAGAGAGCTTGCATCAACCCATATGCTAACGTTTTGGCTGTTAATGCACTATTTACCCTGTGCTGATGCTTCTTTGTGCATATTGGTGAGAACCTCCTTAATTATGCTGTTGAGATGGGCCGTCATCTAATTTGTCATCCTTCCCAGTGGTGTGATCAAATGTGCTCTTCTTGATGAACACTACAGCAACATGAAGCCAACCACCCACAGAAAGGTGCCTAACCAGATGCAAAGATTAAAAAGGTGGGAAGTCAGCCTGTTAGTGTTAAGGCCATATGCTGCACTCTACATCAAATTGCTGTGCATTGCTGTCACCCCGAAATTGGGTTGCAAGGCAGTGTTTCGGCATGATAATGACCCCAAACATACCTCCAAGATGATCACTGCTTTATCAAAGAGGCTGAGGGTAAAGGTGATTGACTGGCCAAGCATGTTTCCAGACATGAACCTAATAGAACATCTTTGGGGTATCCTCAAATGTATGCCAGCTTCGCGAGGTCGTCATGGAGGAGTTGAAGAACATTCCAGTAGCTACCTGTGAAGGTCTGGTAAACTCCATGCCCAGGAGAATAAAGGCAGTTCTATATAATGATAGTTGCCACAAAAAATATTGACAATTGATATGGTGTATGTTAATGTTGACAACTTTCCCTAAAGAGTGTACTCACTTTTGTTGGCAGCTTTTAATGGTTATGTTTTGAATTTTTTTGAGGAGAAAATAAATTAACTCTGTTATATAAGCTGCACACAAACTACTTTTCATTGTGTCAAACGTGTCATTTAGTCAGTGTTGTTCTATGAAGAGATATACAATATGGTTTAATTTTGATTCATTCTAGGTTTCTAATGAGTTTTACTATTTCTGGCAATAATTACTTTTTACCTGAGTACTTTCTAATCCAACCAGATCCATCATCAATGTTAGTTATCAGTAAATATGCTAGAACATTTATAAGGATGATGTTTGTTTGTTTTTTTTCTTCAGGAAATTATGTGTTATTAATCACATGTATTAATAGATAAATATAAATCGCATGTATTAATAGGTGCTGTTATAACAAAAATATGTATACATGTGTGTGTGTGTATATATATATATATATATATATATATATATATATATATATATATATATATATACATATATATATATACATTCATCTGCATGCAAAAATAACCTTAGTAACATGCAACATGCTTTCTGTTTTGCTAGATCTACAGCAGATGTGCTTACGGTTATATCTCATAGGATTAGCAAATCTCTTGACGGAGGCTTCCTTTCTAGGAAATGGCTCTAGACATATCTAAGGTGTTTGATAGAGTATGGCATAAAGATCTCCAGCTATGGTATAGCTGGAAATGTCTTCTTTCTGATAGATTCATAACAGTAGTGGGTGATGGGCAGAAATCAAAAGCTCATAGTATTAATGCTGGAGTTCCTCAGGGGTCTATGCTTGGTCCAACTCTCTTCCTGGTCTACATTAATGATCTTCTAAATCGACATCCTTAGATCATGCGTAGACATTTATGCTGATCACACTACTATGGCAGCACATCAAAGACCGTAAACGACCAAGTTCTCTGATTCTTTCTCCTCTAATCTTGAGCATGTAGTACAATGGGGAAAAAAGTGGCTGGTTACCTTTAATGCATCTAAAACCAAGCTTCTATCCTTACATCATCTGATCCCCATTTAGCATCAATTGAAATAAATGGCTGTCATCTTGGGAAGGCTTCATGTTTTGACAAGCTCCTAGGCTTGACCTTTACTCCTGATCTAAAGTGGAACATGCACATCAAATCTGTTGCCAAGGTCGCTGGTAAAATGATGGGATCCTTCCATCGATCCATTAGATATCTACCTATATAAGAGCCAGGTACATCCAAGGATAGAGTGTTGTTGCTACATCTGGGAAGGAGTTGCTAGAAAGTCTTATCCTGCCTTGACAGAGTTCAAAATAGACTTTGTAGCCTAGTAGAGGATGCCCTTTTCTCTTCCTTGCAACCTCTAACAGAAGAGATGTTGCGAGCCTGTCTCTGCTTTATTGTTATTTTCATGGCAAGTGTTCGTCTGAGCTCTAATCTATTGTCCCCCCTTGCCAAACCCTCATGTAGTTTAAAACACTATCAATAATTTCTCCCACTCTTTATTTGTGCCTAAACCTAAATGTAGATTCCATGAACAAAGCTTTCTTAGAACTGCACATCCGTGGAATTGTCTTCTGTTTTCCTGCTTTTCAGCTGACTATAATATGGTCATCTTCAACTCCAATGTAAACAAGTTCTTGATGAGCCGTTCCCCTTAAGTAATCCAATTTACCAAATTTTGACTACTGTACACTCATTCACCCTTATCCTCAAGTGGCCTCTGTACCTTGATAAGTGGTGACTTCTTTGTAAAAAAAAAAAAATGCATGTATGACAAAGATTTCCAGTTAGGGGGCCACCATCTTAGGTAATTACCAGTTTGTAGGATTATATTTCGGTGTTTTGCTTTGGGGTGTTTATAATAGGAGGAAAACAAGAGACATGTTACACAAAAAAAAACAAATACAGATTTCAGAGATATACATTCACACAAGAGCTATTTTATGTGTTTAGGAATAGAGGATTACAGCAATAGAAGGAATTAAATGTTTGTGAGTATTCTAGCAAGGGAAAGTCTTTAGTTGAGATATAGTAGAGTCTCGATGTCGATAGTTCTAGTACCAAGCATTACATGGGTTTAAAATATTGTATCAAAACTTCTCTGCTCAATTGTATAAATTATATTTTCTTAATTAAAAGTTATTAATGAGAGTGTTCATTGCTTTTTAAAGAAATTCAAAGAATGTTTAAATGTTCTGTTTTTGTTAAGTTGCGATGGAATTTCTGTGTTTTTAAGTTGCGATGGAATTTAGTCATCTTTTAAGTGCCAATAGGTCCCCCAATGGGGTATAGTTGCATGCATGCTGTCAGTTTTAGATTCAAGTATAGAAGAAAGGGAAAAGAGGTAGAAATGCTTAAGAAATGACGTATGACTGGTAAGCCGAGAGGTAAGCTGCGTGCCTATGCCGATCAGCTTTGTACTTGTAAATGAAAGATATTTAACTATTAAACCCGCAAAACATCTCCGCTGGAGTCCCCCCCCCCCATGCACACATATGAAAACTAGTTATATATGTATATATAATATATATATAATTTATTTTTATGGCTTTTCATCTACTTATATTTTGGTAAAAGTCCACATTAGCCATCCAAATTACTGACCTCTTTAGATGTGTAAGCAGTTTTTCATTTCTTCATCTTATTGGCTATACTCTTTTTCCTCTGCTATCACCATCCTCATAGACACGTGCACACTTCAATACACTGACATATGCTGAAAGAAATGGCCAAAATTCAGAAACAAAATTCTTTTAAGTACATTTTGTATTTCTATACGTTAGCAAATAATAAATTAATAAAAAAAATATATAAACATGCATATATTTTTACGTTCATATGTTTTTATAGATATGTACACACACACACACACACACACGCGTGTATATAATTTGTTGGAGTCTGTTGTTTGGATAAAGTAATATATCAGATAATTGCTTCCATCAAATTGAAAGCGACATTGAGTAATGAGGTTAGGGTTACTGCCTTTATTTCTCACTAATCTATTAAATGATAGAGATAAGATTCGGCTCTTCTGAAGGAAGAACTTTTATCTTCAGATTTTCAACCAATCTCTGTAATTTCTCAGATGTGTTAAGAGACAGTGAATTTTACATTTGCATATATTTTATATATATGTTTTGCTGACTTATCTTAACCAACATTTTCCCTGGTGCGACCAGATCAGGCTGTCTGTTGGCTTCCTGAGATGAAATGCACCTACATCGATTTCTGTTTTTGTTTTCTATTCTCTTTTGTAAAACTTAATTATGTTCTACAAAAGCAGAAATAAAAACAACAGCCCCCCCCCCACTCCTTTCTTTTTCCTTCCCTCCTTCCTGGTCCTGGATATGACCTTAAACTATATCCGATGGTGAGGCCCCAGTTTGCGAGCTTTGGGGAGCGTGGAGCCATCCTTTAATTGGCATTGCTCCCAGGTCCACTCTGACTCGGAGTGGTAGTACCTGCTAGGGTCCCAACTATGGGTTAAATAGAAACCAAAAAAAAAAAAATATTCTATTAAAAAATTGTTCTTTAAAATCTGGTCAGATTCCACTTGACCCTATCGGCAGGGCATCAGAATATGCAGAGAGTAAAAGTCCCTCAATGGGGCTACCTGTTGGCTGTAGGTAGCGACCTCTAATACCTTTAGGACAGGATCCTGGTGGTTGAGAGACTTGTAGGTCAGGTTTTAGTACCCCCACTTCCCAACACACCACTTTGGCCTTTACTAGGCAAGACGGGCGGTCGGAAAGGCCCGATCCAATCAATCGGCTGGTCACGTCAAGCCCCACCATATATTGTCCACCCCATAAACCTATCATTAACACAATATGCCTATCCCTCCCCCACAAATAACAACTATTTCCTAATATATGGTGGAAAGCGGTGGCTGAGGGTCAATCGACGAAGTGAAATATCTATGATATGGCTGCAAACCCTTTTTATTACTACGTATCCCATAGTAATATCAAAGGAAAACAGGTGCTCATTAAAGTTATCACGTAAATCGAGTATATCATCTTTGTATCCCTGTTGTGGCTGGGCGAATGGGCTTCCCCCCCAGGCACTTCCCATATAGGACTCCGAGGCGGGTGGGGAGCAAAGATGATGAAAAAAAAATCATAATATGGCTTATTTCCCACAAAAAACACCCAACTACCAAAAAAGAACACACTCTGATGTCTCTGACATCAGCAGCTCTGAAGAAGAGCCAAGAAAACCGAGAAATTCCTGAACATTTATTATCATGGAATCAATGGAGGAAACTCCTTTGAGCCAGTGGTCCCCATTTAGAATTGAAAAAAGTTTAAAAACTTTAAAACCTAAATCTGTCAAAAAACAATTTAATGGCAGCCTATTAATTGAGACCAATAATGAAGATCAAACCAAGAAAATACTGAAACTAAAAATATTTGAAAATATTAAAATCAAATGCTACCTTCATCGAACCCTAAATACCTGCAAAGGAGTTGTGAAAAGTCGCAAATTCTCACTTTGTCCTTTGGAGGAAATCAAGAAAACCTACAGGAACAGAATGTGTTAGATGTTCGTAGAGTCCAAATCAAGAAAGACAACGAGAGAATCAATACCAACACATACATACTAACTTTCGATTCTCACACCATATTCAAAGAAGTGAAAGTTGGATATATGAAAATAAATGTAGAAACCTACATACCAAGCCCACTCCAATGCTTCAAGTGCCAGAAGTTTGGACACCATCAAGATCAGTGCACACGATCATCAGTGTGTGGAAGATGTGGGGAAAGCGGTCCACACATTGAGTGCAGAAAATATTTCAAATATGCCAACTTCCTTGGAAACCCTGGCGCTGGCTCTAGATACTGTGAAATATGGAAAAAAGAAAAAGAAGTGACCAAACTAAAACATATAAAGAATATATCCTACCCAGAGGCCAGGAAAATGATTGAAACTAAAAAGAACGATGCGACTAAAAAAAATTACTCCAATCAACAATAAAATGGTCACATACGTCAAACAGATACAACTGACAACAAACTCAATGTCTTAAGCAAACTAATAAAGGAAATGAAAGAACAATTAGAAGAAATGAGGAAAATGAATAGTGCAACAACTGGAACTAATCCAAAAATAATCATAAGTAAAGACACTGCTGAACCAAAAAATGAAACCATTTCTATAAAAACTACTGAGCAACCATCAAACACATCACAAATCAGAAAAGAATCAAAAATCCCTCCAGACAAAAAAAAAAAAAAAAAAAAAAAAGAGAGATCCCGATCCAAATCTCGAACAAGGACTCCAACTGAAAATAGATTTGAAGGATTGGAGACAATGGAAGTAGAGCACAACTCCAAATGACCCACAAAATAATACACTGGAACATCAGAGGGACAAAAGCAAACCTAAATGAACTCTTATTATTAATAACAAACATAAGCCCAGCAATTGTCTGCCTACAGGAGACCTTCCTGAAAGAAAATAATACTATCAACATAAAACACTACACATCTTACAACTACATAAATAAAGATACGGACAGAGCTTCTGGAGGCACATCAATACTTGTGAAGAACGAAGGCCCCCCCAAAGATAAATAAATATAAACACAAACAAAAGCGCGTTGTTCAGTGGGGGAAGATGTGGCTGGTTACCTTTAATGCATCCAAAACCAAACTCCTATCCTTACATCATCAACGCTCTGATCCCCATCTGGCATCAATTGTGATGGATGGCTCTCGTCTGAGTGAGGCCCCGTGTTTTGACAAGCTTCTGGGTTTGACCTTTACTCCTGATCTGAAATGGAACACGTACATCAAGTCTGTTGCCAAGGTCGCTGGAAAGATGGTGGGATCCTTCTACCGCTCCAGAAGATATCTCACTACTGATGCAATTCTCTATCTATATAAAAGCCAAGTACGTCCAAGGATGGAATACTGTTGCCATATCTGGGCAGGAGCTGCTAAAAACAGCCTATCCTGCCTTGACAGAGTACAAAATAGACTTTGTGGCTTAGTAGGGGATGCCCTTTTCTCTACCCTGCAACCTCTCTCCCACAGAAGAGACGTTGCGAGCCTATCCTTGTTTTATCGTTATTTCCATGGCAGGTGCTCGTCTGAACTCCAATCTCTTGTCCCCCCTTGCCAATCTTTCACGAAAAACACCCGTCTAGCTGAATCCACTGTGAAAAATTTACCCCACTTTATATCTGTGCTTAAATCAAAACGCGGATTCCATGAACAAAGCTTCTTTCTTAGAACTGCACGCCTGTGGAACTCTGTTCCGTCTGCCTGCTTCCCACCAGACTACAACTTGGATGTCTTCAAGTCTAATGTTAACAAATTCCTAATGAACCGCCCCCTTAAGTAAACACTTCATCAAATCTCCACACTAACGTAATGTACTTGCAATAACCCTTATCTCTGAGTGGCTTCCGGGCCTTGATAAGTGGTGATCACTGTGAAAAAAAAAACAAAAAAAACAAACTTGTAAGCAATTGCAGTTTCAGTGACTCTAAATAGAACCATAACACTTTGCTCAGTCTATATCCCCCCAAGAGATACAATCAATGAAACTGAATTAACTCAATTAATAAAACAACTCCCTAAACCATTTATTCTGCTGGGAGACCTCAACAGTCACAATGTAATATGGGGAAGTAAAGAGACAAATAAAAAAGAAAAGAAATAGAAAACATAATAAACAAAAATAATCTATGCTTCCTTAATAATCAAAACTATACCTATATGTACCCGGCAACAGGTACTTTCACCGCCATCGACCTTACCCTATGTAACCCATCCATATATATGGACTATGATTGGCGAGTACACAATGACACCTGTGGGAGTGACCATTTCCCAATCATTCTGGAAAGTCTAAGTACTAGTACTGAACAAAAAGCACCCAAATGGAACCTACATAAAGCAGATTGAGAAGACTTCCAGGAACAGTGCAAAAACCAATTAATAACCGAAAAGAAAGATGAAGATGACCATCTGAACTACTTCATTAAAACCCTCACAAATATAGCAAATAATACCATACCGCAAACAACCAAAACCAACATTCATAACAAACCTTGGTTCACAATAGAATGCAGAAAAGCTATCAGAGCTCGACGAACTGCCTTAAGAAAATTCAAAAAGAACCTAACAAGCGAAAACCTGGATTTCTTCAAAAACAACAGACGAATCATAAAGGAATCCAAAAGAACAACATGGAGAAATTATGTATGCAAAATTAATGTGAATACCAAGGCAAAAACGGTTTGGAATATGATGAGGAAAATAGAAGGAAGGTGTAGTAGTACACCAATATCTCACGTTTCTAAAGACAACAAAATATTCACATCTCTAAAAGACATTTCCAATAACCTGGTAGATAATTAGAGAAAGAAGAAAAGAAGAAAATTCAATTTAAATCACAAAAAAAAAAATACAACCAACCTTTTACCTTGTCTGAACTAAAAGAATCTCTAGCTGAATCCCATGACACAGCTACAGGCCCGATGAAATTCCATACGAAATCCTCAAAAAACTTCCAGAAACCTCAATGAAATATTTACTTGAAATTTTCAACATTATATGGTCCAGTGGAAACATACCTGAGACATGGAAAGAGACCACAATAATACCAATCCCCAAATCTGAAAACCCAAACATCCAATCCCAATCAAGTAACGCTTTAGATTCATTGAATTTCAGGCCAATAGCCCTAACAAGCTGCATTTGTAAAACCATGGAAAGGATTATAAACAGAAGACTAATTTGGTTCCTCGAAACAGAACCTCATCACGGAATCTTAATCAGGATTCAGGAACAATCGAAGCTCAATAGACCATCTAGTCAGACTGGAAACCTTCATTAGAGAGGCCTTTCTAAGGAAGGAACATCTTACAGCAGTGTTCTTTGACATGGAAAAATCTTATGATACTGTATGGAAGTATGGTGTTACAAAAGATCTGAAGGAGCTTGGACTAAAAGGCAGAATGCCAATTTTTACTGAAAATTTTCTAAAAAACAGACTGTTCAGTGTAAAAGTTGGCACAACCCTCTCGGACTTGAAGGAACAAGAAAATGGAGTACCTCAAGGGAGTATTCTATCAGTGACCCTGTTCAGTATTTGAATAAATAACATTGTAAAAAACCTTAATCCTGGGGTAGACTGCTCCCTATATGTGGATGACATTTTAATATGTTGTAGATCGAAATATATACCCATAATCAAAAGGAAATTTCAATTGTGCCTAAACAGAATAATGAAATGGTCGGAAGAAAATGGATTTCAATTCTGGAGGAAAAAAACGAAATGCATGCATTTCTACAAACTAAAGAATCTAAATAAAAAGCCTAAATCTACCACATCTCCCAACTGACAATTATAAGATTCCTTATACTGACCTTAGACCCCTGATAAAAGCACACATACAAAGAAAATGGCAACTACGATGGAATCAACATGAAAGCAGCAAACTATACTCCATAAAACCTAAACTTAAGGAACGATGTCCAAACACTAAAAGATCATACTGAGAAGATATAATATTGACTCGACTACACATAGGACACACCAATATAACCCACTCATATATACTCAATGAAGAATCAGCACCAGAATGCATCCCATGCCAAGAGAGGCTCACAGTGGAACACATCCTAGTTAAATGTACTGATCTTGCCCCAACCAGAAAACTATACTATGTGGAAAACAATATGGAGGACCTTTTTGAAAAATCAACCCAATGAATATCCGATCATACCTAAAAAAAAATAAATCTATGTATGAAAATCTAAGAAAACCTAAAGACATCCATATATACATATTCAACTATAAATACAACATCTGAAATATGCACACAACTAATCTCTTTTGAAAAATTCTTCCGACTTTTAATGCCCCCCCCCCCCCAAAAAAAAATAGGCTGAAAAAGTCATTAAACCCATTCAATCCAATTCAATGCAACATTTTCCTTAATCATCATATTTTCTGTTGGTACATATGATTAGTTGGGCTATTGATATAAATAGATTAAAAGTTGTAGAGTTAAAGTATTTGGATATGATCAAAGTATAGTATCTGTTCTGTTATTACATTTCATGTTTTCTGTCCCTGGTTAGTGAACAAAAAATTCTTTTACATCTGAGAAATTTTTATTTTTATCCCAATCCAGTTTGGGAAGCGGAATATTTCCCTACATTAAAAACCAATCTAAGTCTGCCCTTGTTGGAAGGCAAATAAATAGAGACTCTGAAATTCTTCTAGTCTGTACATTTTATCTGCTCATAGTGGAATTGGTGTTGATTATTCTACTGAGGTCATCTCTCCGGCTGAATCATCATTAATTACAATTAACTGACCCAAATAATGTTTGCATTGAAATATTCAGTACACAGATGAAGGCGCAGATATAAAATACGCTTAAATATGATATTTTAATTTGTCCAGATTTCGTATGTATTATTATGGATTTGTGATTTCAAAAGTAAAAAAAAAAGTATTATGGTGCCATCAGCTAGAATCGAAACCGAAGCTGTAGCATTCAAAGTTGGTGATGTTACCACTGTACCAACATGACATGCATATGAACTGATTAAAAATAAACTAAGATGAAGGCACAAAATGTGTTACGATTTTTCAATTTTGACCTATTTTTGACCCCTTAAAACCGGCTAAAGATCCATAAAAGAACTGCCCATAACTTCAATCATTTTAGGCCCCAAGTGCTGCTCTGTGACTTTTCGTTTTGGAGGAAATAGACTTTGAAAATATAGAGACAGGCAGACAGACATATAGTGTTTTATGTATTAGATTATAAAAATCATAAAAAGATCTTTTTTTACATGTTTCAAACATGTTTGTCCTAATTTCTGTTGTTGTATTAGGAAAACCATGGATTTGGACATGTGTCATCTGCAGGTGGGTTAGAAGTTAAAATTGAAAAACAAAAACAAAAGGTCAAAGAATTATTTTGATCAATAAATAAACAAAGCAAAAACATCCCTTGTCCATGATTTAAAAGCATCAGAAGAATGATATTGTCGCAGGAAGCTATAATTGGAAATTATGTTGTCTTAAAACAATCAGAAATTGTAATGAAATTTAGAATCAGTATAATTTTGTGTAATTTAGCAATTATAAAAGATGGTTTGTGTGTGTGTGGGAGGGATCATTACTACCTCTCTGATCCAGTTCTGAGCATTTAAGTTAACTTCAGTCCCATCACTCAGACCTTAGAGTTAGTTTTGTTCTGCTCTGGCTTGATCAAGGTCAGGGAGTCCACCATCAAAAACGCGTCACTCAACTATATCCCTCCAAATGTCAGACCCATGGGGAGGGGGGGTCTTCGTATGATACTGAGTTGAGTATAGACTAAAGTATGCATATCCGTGTTAGATCTTCCGTGTGTTAAAGAATGGGGTAAGAATGGCAGTTGTTTGGCAGTTTAGTAGAAAGAATAAACATTTAACAAATCAAGAAAAATCGGAATGAGGACACCAAAATCCAGAGAATTGAATTTTATCATTGTTTTGGTTCTGATAGTTTTCTTTTTCTTTAGAACAATCAACAATGTTGCAACAAAACATGATATCAACAGAAAGAAATAAAAGAAAAAGATTATGCTAGAAGCATATCTTTTAGAATTCTCAGTATCAGATCCATTGGGGCTTAAATTCATGATAGGGCCTATTGGCTGAAGCTCATCGGAAGACCCGTCAGGTTTAAAGTCACAAGAAGGAAACAGACAATCAATGACTATCTCAGTTGGAAGGATTTCTTGCTGAGCCAAGTATAGTTGGAAGGAGGAATACAAAATGTGAGGATCAGAGCATATGGCATGAATATATTAATTTCAAAGTCACTTAAATTCAATCAACAAGCATCAAATATAATACAGGATTTTCTTTTGTTTTAGTTTTTTTCTTTTAGAAAGAAAAAAGGCATATATATATATATATATATATATATATATATATATGTATATATATACAGATACTAACCTGTTCGTTACGTAATCCATGTAGGAGATATTAATCCATATATATAGATGGTTCATAGGAGGCATGAAATCTTATGCCCCTATGGGTAGATGCCATCCAACAGGGTTTCTGGTGTAAAACACAAGAGTCCTGCTACAACGAATCTTCACTAGTCCTCGTGGGGAGTTGTGATTATTGCTTCAGGATGCAATGAATCCATTTCTCTAATCCTGTTTGGATTGAAGATATTGTTTCATATTTGTTCCTGTTCCTTCCATGGTGTCAGTACTTCCAACTGATGGCCTTGTGTCATCCAGTTAAGAGCCAACTTCTTCATGATTACATGCATGGCCGTTCAACATGTTATCTAGCTGGCGTGTATTAGTGTTTCATCACAGCTGACAAGATCTAAGAAGTGACAAAATCTTTTTTTCAAGTTGCACATGGTTTTCATCGAGTGGGGGTGGGGCATGCCCACGCATGTCGCTGATTAACAAACTGCATCCGCATGCTTACATTCCCTTTTTTTTGCCTACGTGACACTAATGATTTTACTTATGGTGGTAGAAAACGCCATTTCTATGTGTACCTGGTTTTACCCAGTTCACGACCGCAACATCATGTTCTGTAGGAAACCCCTTTATAATGAAAGAGATAAATAAGATACCCTTTAAAACTTTTCATAGATAGTTAAATCATTTTTACAAAATTCTATATCTCATCTCCAAAAGTAACTAGTTGATAGACCTAAACACATCATCATCATCATGTTTGTTTTAACATTTGTATCACATGCTCACATGTGTTGAATGCTTTTAAAAAATGTATTTCCAAGCTAACATATCTCTATTCAAATCTTTATTTATCCCTTTTTTCCGCAGATCCATTTTTATTCTTTCCATGTTTTCCGTGGCCCTCTGCCTGTAAACTAACACTGCTATCCCAAATGTTGTACATCTACTAACTTAAGAACTCACATTTGTTCTTTTAACATGACCATACCATCAGTGTCTATTTTGCTGTACACAACACCCTACATTCCCTAAATGTATCATCCTCTGATGTGATCAAAATTAAGTTTGTCAACTTCTAAGGTTCACAAAATACATCCATCATATCATTCTCATATCATTCCTCTCCATGCATTGCATGTCCACAACCCTCACTAGCCAGGTTTCATTTCCATACATCATCGCACTTCATACACATTCCTGATAAACTTTTCCCATTATCAACAGCGGCAATGTTCTGCTAGTAATACCAGGAGTTCCCTGAATTTAGTTCATTCACTTCTAAATCTTGCAATTCTTTACCCTGGTCGCCAGTGCTATTACCAAGGTAACAAAACATTGACAACCTCAACAGCTTTGCTATTCAGATGTAATTTTCTTCGCATCTCAATTCACATCCATCTCCATTATCTTACAATTGTCGCACACAATTTGGTTATCATTTCTTAATTTACCAGTAATTCCATTTCTTGACGATCCCCCCTCCCCAAATATTTGCACCCTACTTTCTTTCCACGAACTGAACAGATAAACTTTCCTCTTTCAGAAGCTTTCCAACATTACAGTTGCTGATCATTAATTACTTTAGTCTATTAACATTCACCCTCAGACTTTTACTTTCCATAGCATTCCTCCAAGTGTTTAATTTAACAACTAGGTCATCCACTGTTTCACGGAGATGTAGAAAATCATCATCATACAGCATATCTTCCAGACAACCTGTATGCAACTCTCTGAACAATGCTTCTAAGGCACAAATGAAAACGCAATAGACTCAGTATAGATGGCTGATCATTTAAACTGTCACTAAATGTACTGTTGATTCTAACATGACTTTGAGAATTTCTGTACATTTCTTGAACAATTTTCATCATCCACTTGTTTGGCCCTAGTTTAGCTATCACTTATCCACTTGTTCCATATACCAAGTGGTGGCTCATTCGTCTTTAAGATGTTCTGAAGGAACCATAAAAAAACAATGAAAGACACTTATATCGCTATAGTACATTCTTTATTCTGCTAAGAAAAAGAGCTATATAAACATAACCCTAGTCGTACTTTGCTCAGGCAAAACTGCATTTCGTCTATGCTTATCTGATTTTTTATTTCCTGATCCATTCTTCTCTCACTTTCAAGAATCGATTCATTAATTTTAAGCCACTTTAATTATCTATTGTTTTCTCTTTAAATTTGTAACAACAATTATACTAAGTTCCCAATCTTTCAGGGATAATCTCTTCTTTTATGATAATCTCTTCTTTTATGATCCGATGTATCAAGTCTGCAATCATCTCAATACCTGTTTCATTTCCAACCTTCAACATTTTTGCAACAATACCTAACGCTCCTCCAACCTTACCCTTTTTCATCCTATTTTTTTATAATTGGATCAGAAACTACTTATGCAACTTCTAGATTTTTATAATTCCATAAAAACTATATTCAATAATTTCTTATAGTGGCATTTCCTAGTATCCCTCTTGTCATGTTCATTTGTTGCTAACATTGCTTTGTTATGGGGAATTAACTTTTGTTGCTAATATTGCTTTGTTATGGGGAATGAACTTTTGTTGCTAACATTGCTTTGTTATGGGGAATGAACTTTTGTTGCTAAAATTGCTTTGCTTTGAGAATGAACTTTTGTTGCTAACATTGCTTTGTTATAGGGAATGAACTTTTGTTGCTAACATTGCTTTGTTATAGGGAATGAACTTTTGTTGCTAACATTGCTTTGTTATGGGGAATGAACTTTTCACCATACTCATGTTTGCTTTTGCTGTTTAGCTAACCCTTATTCATTTGTTCCATGGACCAACTGATAGATCATTTGTCTTTAAGATCTTCTGCAGAAACAATAGAAGAACAATGAACGACACTTATATTGGTATTCTTTACTAGATTAAAACTTGATAAATTTTTTTGTTTTTAATGAAAATAAATACTTGCTAATGTGATATAGATTTTTTACTCATAACATAATGAAAAATAAACTACAAGTAAATAACCCCTTTAATCTTGATGGGTAATATCCTATGACTTGTAATGACTATTTTGAAGTTTAGATAGTCAATCTTGTTTACTATGAAAAGTATTGTAAACTAAAACACACACGCACACACATAAGTGTGTACACTCATTTGATATATGGTTATCAAACATGGCAGCTGTCAGAAATAAAAATGACTCTTCTAAAAAAGAATAAAAACAAAAGGTAAAAAGAATGGAAACTGAATTCAGAATATTTTGTTTGATGTGAGAAATCCACTTATGTAGAATTGCTTAACACATCTCATCCAATGTCTTACTGCTTGTGGTTTTGTTTCTCATTTTGTTTACACTAAGAATATTTTCATCTTTTCACTCATCTGTGTGTATGCAAAGATAGGTACATATAGTCAACTAGATCATCAGTGTTATTTGTACATGAAAAAGAATATTTGTTTATGAGGATGAAATTTTCCATAATTTCATTTTTCTTTTTATGTCATTCTGTTTTTCTCATTTCTTTCATATTTTTCATGAGAAATAAAATTTTACTGACTGCGTCACCCATTGATTTTGTGTGAAATTGTTTGTATTGGAAACAAATGAGTTTGTAAAGTCAGTCAAATATAAAAATAAATAAAAGCAAAAAACCCCAAATTAGTTATGCTGATGTTCCCTTTTTTTATAATGAACTATTCCAATTTTTTCTTTTCTTTATTATATTTGACTTAAACAAAGAAAGACTCATAGAAATAAATCTGACCATGTAAAATTAGAGGGAAGGTCAACATCATATGGTGAGAGATTGTAAAAGTGATAGAAATTAAAGGGTGTTTGCTGCATTACTTGCAAGTTGTGGCTAATTGGACAAGATTTTTTTAAAAGCAAACTAAAAAAAATTTGGGTTAATTAAAATTTATACAGAAACAAACATTGATTAAATAAAAAAAAAAAATGGATAATTCAAAGTTCTAATACATAAAAAAAAATCTGCACTGAAATAAATTATTACCTTGATCTTTGTATCTACTCTCTTTTAATTTCTACATCAACACTATTAGCATTCTCTTCACCATATTCAGTTTAGCAATAATCCATCCTCCAAGTTTTACATTAAGAGTATTTGATTTTCCTCCCAACCTTACATTAGCCTTGGTCCAACTTTAAATTTAGCATCAACAGCATTTGTCATTTTCACACCCATGTCTACTTTAGAAAAGGCCTTTCTTCCAATTTTTATATCAACACTATTTGTCTTCCCTCATATGTCTACTTTAGCAATGGCCCCACTTCCAATTTCTACATCAATACTTTTTCGCTCTCTTTCAATGTCTACTTTAGTCATGGTTGCGATCTCAAACTCAATCTGGTTCACTTCATGTTTTTATTTAAAAAAATCTATCATTTTGATTTCTTTTTTTTCTTTTATTTTTGAGTTTTTGTCTGTGACTTTAAAAGGAAAATAGCTAGAAATATTTGTATAAACAGAAATTCATGACTATGGTTACCTCTTATGTGAAATAAGAAAATACCAGAAACAGATTTTTTTTAATATATATTATTTAAACTTACATTAAGAAATGGATTCTGTTTCAGAATTCTGAATCAAAGCAAAATTATATAACTCTTGTTAGGATTGTTTCTCTTGTGATATGGTTGATAATTCTTCTTGTTAACTTCCTCTAAGTCATGAAACTATGACACATTCATACATGAAGTCAATGATGGCAATTTCATTTTATGAAAGCATATTTTATTAACTTAAATGTTGATCCACTTCACTGTGAGTTGCATCCAATGATCACCGAGGTTTCTGCCTTTAATAGGATCTTTTAAGTAGCCAATTCATTATCTGCTCTCATATCAAGCGATAGTATCTTGTAATCAAATTTTGTCAAGAGTTTGTGAGTAAATCTATCTATACTTAATTCTAGCAGCATATTAGGACTAAGCAGTATTTAACATAGATATCCAATAACGTATTTAAAAGAACTTTTGTTTAACTTTTTTTTTTACATTAGTCAACTTTGATTTTCTTCATGTAATTCAGTCCATCACAAACTTTCTCTACACTCCCCTAACTCTTGTGTCTGGGCTCTTTCCCCCTTCTACAAACAGCATGGCATTAAGAATATTACAAATACATACATTTGTCTCTTCTTATGGTTGATTGATGTGCATAACAAGGGTGAAGAGATAACTTGCAAGAAACCAACAAACCAGGAGCCTTGGTGCCTGCAGTCATTTGCTGTTTGATTGGCTTGGCATGTGGTACCTTCCTGTCTAGATCACAAGTACACATGATACAAGCCACAGGAATTCAAACATTTTAACTTCTGATCATAAAATAAAATAAAAACTTTCAAGTCTGGCTATTTTTAAACATTATTCATTGTAAGGCGCATATATTCCTTAAATGTATTAAGTGAATATCATTTTGTAGAAATAGATTTTTACAAAATCAAAAAACAAACTTGAATGCTTGTTTATATTACTGGTATTGACTGGACTATTTTTTGCATCTTGAGTGTTATTAGTGCAACGTTTCGATTGGATTCTCCTTTGACATTCGTCGGTTGTTGTTTGAAAAAGTAAGGAGAAAAGTTACTTGATCCATAGATATTTTCATATTTCTGTGAGTCAGTCTCCATTTTTTGGTCATTGTTTCAAATCCGTGAGAAAAAAAAAATGGTTGATAAAGAAGAAGCAATTATAATAAAGATCGACATGAGAATTATCTTCCTTCCATCGCTAAAATTTTAAGGGTGTATAACATTTGTTTTTTCTACAATTAGAGGCTCCCAAGGAGGCGAAACATGCTAAAAAAATAAAAATTACTAAGCAAACAAAGCCTGGAATTTAGTAACATTTGAGAAGGGAAATAATCCCCTGTTGATCTTTATTAGAGTTGCCTCCCCTTTGTCAAGCAGTTGTTTTATTTTTTAATTTTTTTGTGAAATTCCTGATGTGGCATCATCATAAATATAACTAGCAAGTACTTCAGCAATATAAGCCAAACAAATCTATGTAATACATACATACATACATATGTACATATATCAGCAATACACTTTTGAAATGAAGTGTAGAATGATTGTCAAATAAACAGATGCTTAGTTATGCTTGATATGATTTAACCTGTTTCTCAATACAATAGGTAAATATCTCATTAGTTTAATCATCTGATGTATAGGGATTCGGGTTAATTTGATAGTTACACTTTAAAAGCTAATGAGAAAACCTGATTAGTGTTCTTGTCTTGCACAGTAGCAGTGTTCATCCCTCTCTGCGAATTATCTAACCAGAAGCTACTCATAAATAAGGAAATGATCCAATAATTGAGTGAATAAAATAGAAAGTTTAATACTTGGATTGTCTCTTTTTTCTTCTATTTCTTCTTTTTCTTAAGTTACACATTTTTTTTTTTACTAATGTATCACCACTCAAGAATAAGTGTTTAATAGATTGTCAATTAAACTATAATCTGCTTTATTTATCTTCACAAGGAGATCAAAACACAAATGAATGAGGTGAAGAGAAGATTACTCTAAAAAAATCCAAGGGGACAGCTAAACAAATATGTGTTCACATTAGACTTGAAGGCTACATGTTGTAGTGAGTTGAAAGCAGACTTGTGGTACCTTATTGGAAAGATGAGATATTCTAGGAAAGAAATGTTGTTTGTGGAAGTTTCCTTTGATATTTGATTTTTCATTTGATTTTTGATAAGAGAGAAAGCAAAGTTTTTTGCTGTGGTTGTAGATAGACAAGTTCCTGTCGTAAATGTTTTATAGTGGGGTAGTAGGAATTGGAGCTCAGTCGAGCACCAAGCATAAACATAACGATACAGGAGAAACAAGCTAGAAACATGCCGTCTGTGTTAAAAAGGTGGCAAGAATTAGAATAGCTCATTCCCCACTAGATTGTAAAGCCGATTTTGTACTCTGTCAGGAAGGAGTGCTCCAACATCTCCCCAGATATGACAGCAGCACTTCATCTTAAAATGCATCCGGTTCTTATACAGATAGAGAATTGAATCAGGTGTAAGATACTTCTGGATCAGTAGAATAATCTAACCATTTTTCCAGCAACCTTTGATATATCAAGAGCTATTATCCTTGAAATTAAACCACCATGGATAGATTCACTGATTCTGTACAAAATCAGTCATCATGTCAGGACGAAATCCATATTGTTTATCCCTAACAAGATTATTTTTATCAAAGTGGTTGACAATTTAGTTATCTGAAAAAAATCTATATCCAAACTGTATCATTAACCCTTGGACCAAAAAGCTTATAACATCTATAAGTCACATTACAAACTGATATAACATTGAACATAATTGGTAGTGTTTTTGCTAATGGGCTGAGAGACTGGGGTTCAATCCTTAGCCGAGGCATAGCAAAAATTAAAAAAATGGTACTTGCTAAACACTCAGTGTGGAGCAAAGGTAAGTGATACAATATAGGGAAAGAAATAATGCCCTCCATCACATCAGTGGATTATAGTCAACAAAAAGAGATTGGTCGATTTAAGACAACATTTGCATCAAATATTCCAAATACATGCCATCTAATATTGTAGAGACCATATCAACACAATCAATTGCCATACACATAAATAACAGAGTAAAAAACAAAACAGTTTACGTATATTTGAATGGAAAATCTAAAAATAAAAAAAAAACAGAATGTTTACTAATGTCTTTAGTTATTAGAACCCATTCTTTTTAAGTTTTGCTTTTTTTTTAACGGAGTCTCAGACTAATTATGATAAATACTTCATTGATTGATTAGAATTGTTTTTAACATTGATAAATTTAGAGTTTTAGAATTGTCATTTCGTCATAACAAATTCAAATTTGTTTTTTTATTTATTTTATTTTGTAGGAAAACAGTATAGAACTGGAGAAACTTCGCAGCAACCTCGAAGAGATTCAAGGCCAATTAGTGTCGACTGAAGAAACAAAAGGCTGGTTGGAAAGAAGACTTGATGAAGCCGAGGTAATGAATTATCAATTATCTTGTTTTTTTGTTGTATTTTAAATAGGAATGCACATCTTCAAAATTTAATTCATGGTGGTAGAGTGAGGTTGTACTTGTAAAAGTTTCCATCATATAGAATATATTGAGAATTTTTTATCCTCAAAGTAGAAAAATAGAAAAACTTCAAATTAAAAATAAAAAAGCTACGATCTGCCTTTGACATTTATAACTCCCAAAAGTTTAGAAGTGGTGAGTTAGCTGCATGTGATTCCATCTTGTTGCACTGGCACTTAGTACATCACTACAAATAAATCTCTTACGAAACTCATCTTCATAAATATTTCCATCTCTTATAAATTATCTTTTAATCTTTATTATAATTAGATATCACAAACCAGATGAGTTTAGAGTACAAAAATAGGTTTCTTTCAATTTCACTTGTAAATTCTCATTTATTTTGATATTATTTCTCTTTTCTTTATAAATGTACGATTCTTTCTCCAATGTTATTTTTTTCTAATCTACTTCAACTCAGTTTACTGATATTAGTGACATACAATTTGTTTTTCACATTTGATGTGAATGATTTTGTGTATGCACATTAAATTAATGCCATTGAATTTATCTAAGGTTTTAAATTGCTGTTCACACACAAAAAAATTTAAGTTAAAAACTTTAATGAAGAAAATATTAGAAAATTTCTGTCCTATTATCATGTGTTTCCACATGGTTTTATTTTTGTGCAAATCTGAATTTTTTTAATTAAAAATTTATTAATATATACTAGCAAAAGTACCTGTCGGTGACTGGGTTCAAAAACAGCCTACAGAAAATGGACTCTGATTTATGAAAGTATGATAGGTTATGAAAAGGAAGGATTGTAAATTTGGGTTGAATTTGGGGGTATCAAAACCAAAGCAAAATATGATGAAAGTAAAAATAAAATAGATAACCCCCATAATTTATTATACCATACCTGTTCACACTGAAACACTTATCACAATATTCTGTGGATCTATATTTAAAAACCTTGTTAAACTTTGTGACATATTTCCATTCTATGGAGGTCAGGTGTGAACGAACACACCTATAATTTTATCATACTATATTTCTTCAAATAGAAATATAATTATCAAAGTATACTTACACAGATAGATATGAAAAGTCTTTATTAAAGTTTGTGCCTATTTCACTTCTATGGAGGCCAGGCGCGAACGCAGACTCCACAATTTTATTATACCATCCTTAAATAAGTAAAAACATACTTATCAAAGTATTATGTAGATCTATATCAAAACACTTGTAAACGTTTTTTTTTAATTTTTAAATTTTTTATTTCCATACTTTGGGGACCAAGCGTGAACGCAGACCACACAATTTGAATGAACCACTGTTCGGCAAGATAAAACATACCCATTCCTGTGTCTCGATACATCTTCTATCATTATATGTAATCAGTTTTTTGAAATAGTCAACCATATAGGAGCCTATTCGTGACCACACACACACACACAGACATTCAGCTTTATATTATAG
>NC_136496.1:55308973-55556473 GCF_053919585.1 Euprymna scolopes
TATTATGTGCTTTAATTATCATCTATAAATTTTCACAACAACTGTAAGATAACTTCAAGGTATTTTTATTGAAGATTTTGTGTAAGGTATTGGTTGCGGGAAAGTGTTTTTCAATAAGATCTAGAAATTTCTTGCCAAGTTTTGTTTTTAACATTTGATTGTATGGGGCCGTATACCAAATTATAGTTCTTTTTCTTCTATTTTTAATTTTATTATAGTTGTTGGTGTTTTGTTGCTTATATTTGATTTTTGTATCCACTATTTTTTAGGACTGTTTCGTAGATATTGGTTGACCTGTTAAATGCATTTTCATCGCTTGAGTTATTACTGAGTCTACTTACGATCGAGTTAGGAATGTGTTTTATAATTGATGGTGGGTGGTTGGACTTAGGGTTTACGTAAATTGGAGTAGCGTTATCTTTTAAGTATGGTTCATATGTGTTTTATCTAAGTTTAACGTGACGTCCAGGAAGTTTGTTATTTTTATGTTAGCTGATACGTCCGCTTTTAGGCCTAATTTTTTCATTTCTTTGTGTATGATTTTCTTAAAGTTTTCTCCCTTGACTTTGTTGGAGTTTTTTATTATAGCTAGTCCGTCATCTCTATATAGGCCGATATCCGTAGTATCGAATATGCTTGTGAGGGTATATAGAATGAATAATCCCACAAGATCTGATGCCTCTGCAGAGTCTCTGGCACTCATCGCCAAATCGAATGAGTACAAAAGTAGACATTAAACACACAATATCAAGAAAGATATAGCAGAACAGGGAAACACAAAATCTCCTTCCAAAAACCAAAATAAATAAAAAACAGAAACAGTATTAATTGAAAATGAAAATAAATTTGAATTAATCGAGAGCCGGAAAGGACACATAAGGCAGAGCGAATCAAAAAGCCCTAAACCAAAACATAAAATAAAACCTCAGCAAGATTTCTCAGCTAAGACACAGACACTAACAATGCGGTATGGGAAAGTGAAAAGACAAGCAAAAGGAGAAAAAACTATAGAAAATATAATAAATAACGAAAACCTGTATCTGTTTAATGATAAAACACAAACTTATTTACACCCAGGAACTGGTACATTCAAATTAATTGATTTAACATTGTGTGATCCAACACTTGCCTTGGATTACAAATGGAATGTACTAGAAGATTCATATGGAAGTGACCACTTTCCCATTACACTTGAAAGAGTACACTACCTCCGTGAAGTAAATAAAGGGTTCCGTTTGCTATTCCATCCAAATTCCCAAGTTCGACAGAAACATTCCTGAGTTTGACAAGATACACCTGAAGAAGGTCGGAGATTATATTGACTGAAACATTGTGAAAATCACACTCAAAATGAGAACAGTAGTCCGATGATTAATGACCTCTTGTTATATTATTGTAATAAAATTTGCAAGGGCAGTACAATTAAGTCATGAACTGAAAATTACATATTTCCTTTTCCAAACAAAGATCTCAGTCAGACAAATAATTATAGAGGCAACTTACGCCAAAAGTTGCAAAACTATACAATGGGATGCTCCTCAATAGAATACAACCTGAAATGGAAGAGATGTTCAGAAGAAATCAAAATGAGTTCAGAAAAAGCCGCTCAACAATGAGTCAAATTTTGACTGTTAGAAGAATTATAGAAGGAGTAAAAGCAAAGCAACTACCGGCAACATTACTGTTTGGAGATTTTTTGAAAGCTTTTGATTCGGTTCCGAAAAAGGATGAAACATATTTTGTTGACATATGGTAGTGATGAAAAAACTGTTTCAGTGATAATGATCCTATATAAGAATATTAAAACCATTGTACACTCTCCGAATGGTGACACCGATTTCTTTGAAATAAAAGCTGGTGTACTACAAGATGACACTCTAGTTCTATTCTTATTGATTACATACTGAACACTGTTGATCAATATGGCAAATATATCCTAAGATTGTCTCCAGCAAGAAGCAGACGATATCCAGCAAAGAAAGTTACTGATGGCGATTATGCTGATGATTTTGCTCTGTTAGCTGATGACAATGTTAATGCAGAGAAGTTGTTACATATCCTGGATGAGTCAACTGTTATGATTGGACTGCATAAAAACTCAACTAAAACAATATATGTCCTTCCACCAAACGGATCCAATTGACCTAGACAGAACAATACTCAAACAAGTAGATGACTTTGAATATCTTGGAAGTCACACTGCATTCACTGAAAAGAAGTTTTATATCAGCATAGCCAAGGCTTGGAGTGCACTGAATCAGCAGAAAGTTAAATGGAAATCTACCCTCTTGGAACAGATCAAGAAAAACTTTTTGAGCTGTAGTGGAGATGGTGCTGCTGTATGGTTCTCCAGCATGGGCTCTCAGTAAAAAACTCGAAAGTAAGTTAGATGGAACTTACACTAGAATGCTCCAGGCAGTGTTAAACTTAAACTGGAAAACACACCCAACCATTAGCTGTCTGCATGGATCCTAAACATGGAACCGCTAAAGTAGGAAGACCTGTCAAGACATACACAGAAGACATTGGCTTACAATTTGAAGATCTTTCTAAGGCGATGGAAGATAGAAACCTGTGGAGGGAAAGAGTCAATTTTGTCTGGGCAATCTGCCTGATACAACAAGGCCAAAATTGCAGTTTTCATAATTTAGTTTAGATCACCATAATTTGTAGATAACCATGTATTGCTCACTAAAAATCGATATGCTTTACACTTCAGATATATTTCACTTTTTATTGATTTCCAAATTTATTGCAGTTGTATACAAATCTTTGCTTTGTTAGTTTGCATTTGTGAATGTAGGTACATCATTTGTGTGCATATTGTATGTTTTAAGTAACAAAGTTATTCAACATTAATTTTTATTAAGCAATAGTTTCGTGTGCCTGTCATAATGACATGTACTTAGCCCATAAATAGCGCACAAAGAACATGTGAAACTTGGACTATCAAAGAGAACCTAAGTTTTACATGTTCTTTGTGCACTATTTCTATAGCTCTAACAAGGTACCTGTTATGATATTTATAGTACATTGTTTACTTTACAAGTAAACATGCTACCATGGTTGTCGGATTATAGTATATGAACTTCTTACTAATTACTAGCCAACCATATTAGTGTAAGCTATAAGTGGTCTCGTTAAAAAAAATAAATGTTTATAATATACACATATCTCCTCATACATATTTATAATAGATAATTCAGAGTTTGCAAATTTTGATTACATTTTTGGTTTCTTTTGTATCAGTAATTTTCATATTTATTTGAAATGAGCATTTTCAAACATATAAATCATTTTTTTTATTTTTCAGGTGAATCTGAATACAAGCAAACACGAATTTGAACAAACTTTGACTAAAGTCAAAGAATCCAGCCATAAAGAAAAAGATGACATGTTAGTAGAATTTCAAAAAGAAATTGAGGTAGGAAACAAATGTTTGACTTATTTATTTATTATCAGATGAATTTTTGTGTTAAAAAATCTCTTAATGAAGTGAAAAATGTTTCTTGTAAAAATTTATTTTGTTTGATTCAGTTTCTACAGTTCATCATAGCTAACTGCGATAATTGGATTTATTACATAGTGATGGCGCAGAGAAGACATTCTTGTCACTAGTATTTCTGATTAACCAAATGATTTTGCACTCATCTTAGAGTCTGGCTATTTTTCTATGGATCAGTCAGATGCACTTGTCTATAGGTCTGGTGTTGTGTTTTCATCTGGCTAAGATACTTGTTTCCTTTGGCAGATGCATTTGATATTTTTGTCTGGCAGATACACTTGCATTTTGATATTACTGATAAACATCTGTTAGTTTGTGTATTTCAGTAGTTTGGGCAGACATGCTTTTCTGTTGGATCTGGCAGATGTTCTTTTTTGAGAGATACTTATATCTATTTGTCCATGATTATTGGTTTGGTCACAATAATATGTGATCGCCATTTCCATTTTTTTTTTTATTTCATATTATTTGTTTTCCTGTCATCTTCAAATTTTTCACTGATGATATTTTGATGTAAAATTGACTCTTATCAAGTTAAAAAATTTGTTTTGCCTTTGACAACTTAATCAAATGTCTTTGATTCATAAACCAAATGATATCCAACAAAATCTATTCACTTTATTCCACTTGACAAAGATGTGAATAAGTTACAGATGTTGAAAGTCAGACAAAATTATAAAGAAAAAGAAAAATGTTTTTAAATAGTTTTCTTTCTTTCTTCTTCAGTTATATCATCTGTTAACCATCCAACCGCAAAAAGATTGAAATGTTGATGAATATATGACAATATCTATAAAGATTTGTTATTGCAGCCGGATATCATTAAATATATTTAAATTCTTTTTAACTGTCAAATAATCTCTGCTAAAACTGCTTTTATCTATAAATTGCTCAAGGGCAACATTTCTTTGAAATAGAAAAATTAAATCAATTTCAAAATTATAAACACTTGAATATAAAGAAGATGGATTTTTGTCCTCTAAGGCTTCAAATTATTATTATTTGAATATTCCCAGATGAAGCAAGATGTTATGATACTCCAAGTTCACGTAGCAGTTATTCTAATGAGGTGTTGGATTATTCTATAAAGACTATTGTACTAGCCAAGTCAACCACATGACACAAGTGTTGGGAAATCTCTATCTGTACTTTTCTAGTTCAGGTTTATCTTAATTTCAGAAGTAATGAAAAATTAAAGATGTCATAAAGCAATGCTGGGATAAGCAGAGAACTTCCTTCTCTTAAACTGTTTGCTCTATTAATGCTAGTCTAGTTTACTATACCATTTTATCTATAGTTCAGAGAAAAAGAAATGAACTCACACCTTATGACACCTAGCATTCACAGATGGTCATTCACCTGAGTATTGACAGAGATTCCAGTTTACCCTACTATTTCATTTATAACTTCTAGTTTTTCTAAAACTCTTGAGCAAACTATTAATCCTTGTCTTCTTCTGCGAGCTGCAGGTGATCTCAGTGTGGACAGTACCTAGTTGAATGACCGTTCCGACAATACATGGGGTCACAGGTTTGAAAGTGTCTAAAAAGTAGTTACTTTGTCTAAGTCTTTTGTGAAAGGTATAGTTCCCAGCTTTTCAGTCACTTTCTGTTATAACCCTAGTTAAATGGTTACAAGGAAAACAGAACATGGGAATAGAGTAGAAAAATGTATTAACAAGAACATACAAAAGTGTTTCTTTTCTTTTTTAATAACTGTGTTTGGTTTGTCAAAGTTTATTTAGAACAACTAATGGAGGGGCAACCGTAATTCATTTTCCTGTTGTACTTAGTTTTATTTGGAAACTCCTAGGAGCAATACTTTTTCCTCCAAAAAAGTTGTCTTTTTTTTCTATTCTTTAGAGAAAAATAATGTTTGTGAACTGACACTGTTCTGGAATATTTACTTATTTATGTAGTATACAGAGACAAACAGATAAAAAAAGTTTTTCTTTATAATCTATTGCCAATATTTTGTGAATATTGATTGGTCACAACTCATTCTTATGTTATCCAGTAGTTAGAAATTTTTGTGAATATGAAGTTGTTTCATTGTTTTTGTTTTAACGTCAATGTTGAAGATGAGTTTGAAATAATTTTTTGAAATAAGGTTCAAACAGTGTTAGAGTTGAAAAAGTTGTCAGTATTATAGGTGAAGAAAAGAAAAGTGCTATGTGTGAGCTCCATGTTGAGTTCACAATTAGTCACTAAATATTATAGGTGTGCTCGTTTATGTTTGCTAGTGTTATAACCCTAGTTAAAAGGTTACAAGAAAAAACAACAGCACAGAAGTAGAGTAGAAAAATGAATTAACAATACAAAAGTGTGAGTTGTTCACTTAGCCAACAAACAAGCTGTTGGTTCTCTGGATCTAGACCCTGCATTAATGCCTAGCTTTCCAGTATTTATTGTATATGGATCAGTTCATTCATAAGTAATTCTACCACGACACTTTCCAAACATAAGGCACCTGGTATTCCTAGATAGTTACCCATTTAACTATTGACTAGACTCCATGATGTTGTTTACTTTGCTGCTTCAACAAGAACTGATTTTTCTACATTATATAGATTTAAACCACTAATGAAAATTGAATTCCTTTTTAGTTTTAGACTATTTATAACAGTAGTTAGCACACAACTATTAACCACAATTAAAAATAGTCTTTACATAAATCCTAAATTTAATTCAAACCCAATTTAAATAATAAAGAGATTGTCATTTCTTAAGTATAGGAACAAAAATCGAAATATTATTAATATTCAATTAAAACTATTGGTATTCACTTAATTATCAAATCGAAATGAGTTAAATATCTGAAAATTATAAAAACTGATTAAATAGAAACTTATTAATGAAAATATTTTTCAAGGAAATTTCAAATTACATGTAAATAATAAACAGAATAAACATGAGTAACTGAAGTTTATCACTACATTTCACTGAAAAATAATGGCAATCAACTAGTTGTGAATTCATGAAAGTACATATTTTATGTTGAAATGCAATAATATGTTACTAATTGTGACATAGCATTTAAGTAGATAACATTGCTTTTAGTTGAAATTGATAAAAAAATTAATTGGTTTTTAATGAAAATGCAATTTTGTGGCTTTTGATTTTCATTCTAATACTGAAGAAGCACTAAGAAATAAAATATATAATCTAAGAATCTCAGTGCATTTTGATATGTAACACATACCCACTATTGATATTTACGTTCTGTTTTATAAACCTTATTCTTTATGTTTCATACTTCAAAAGGTCAAATAAAGTAAGCATTTTGTGCTACTTCAGTTTTAATATTTGCAAACAACATAACACTACAGATTGTATTACAAGTACAATTGTAAAGAAAAAACAAATTTTGGAAATACTTGTTTGTTTACTCAAATGCATAATTAGTCTAAAAGTTTGTGGCTATTGACATATCCAACACTTTTGAAAAAATCATTGGATAAGATATGGAATTGTATTTATTGGCTTAGAACATTCTTCATTTTGAGCTAAGTCTGAATTGGATGTGTTTTTTTTTTTTTATATTTGAGATTTGTTAAAATTTTGCGAATCTATAATTCTCGTATCTTTTGTCTTGTCTGCAAAAATCTCAATGTTTTAACATCCAGCAGACATTACCCAGAGAGATTTTTACATCTCCAAGAAAAAAAAAAAATGATTCATAAAAGTAAAAAAAATCGCTTGAAAAAGCCCTAATATGTGTAAAAGCTTGCTTCATATCTTTAAAGGTAAATAAACATCTCTTTAAAAAAAAAAATGTTGTTTGGCTTAAAAAGTTTTTTAAAAATATTCCTAACAATATTTTGAAAAAGAAAGTGTTATTATATATATATATATATATATATACGATTAGTTTTTTTGGAAAAAGAATTCCAGCAGAGTGCTCAATTAAAAAGACGAATATTGGCTGAAGAGAGCTCGATAAGGATACCTTAAACGGGCCTTATTATCGGGCTTGAAACCGACGGTACCAATGACCTGTCTCAACTAACAACTTTCTGTACACAAAATATATATATATATATATATATATATATATATATATATATAAAATAAAATAAAAATCCTTTTTTTTGCCCTATATTATTTGTGCCTTTTAACATTATCCTGTCTGGGTCATTTTGACATTTGCTTTTCTAATTTATATTTAATTCTATCACCATTTAATCTTTTTTTTTTTTTTTCCTCTTCTCTCTTCTTTACTGATTTTCTTTAATTGCACTTTGTTCTTGGCAGCCGTGTTGAAAGCATATCATATTTTTCTTTTATTAATATTATTGGAATTTTTTCCAATTTTCCGTGTACATATTTGCGAATTATTCCACGGATTTCGACCTCTTGGATTATTTTGGACCATCTTCCAATTACGCGATTTCCTTGGATTTTACTTGTGCGAATGGAAAATTAAATTAACTTTCTTGGATTTACATTTTTGGATTTTACCGTCATTGGATGCTTTTCCTTTCACCTGGCTGTCCATTCACGTGAAATCAGCTTTTTCTTTACCATGTTCCCTCTGCTTCACTTTTTGTTATCAAGTAAGATCTTTGACTTACTTGCAGTTTCATCAAATACTTTTGTATGCAAAATCCGATCCCGCATTTTGCTAATTCCTACCCTCTGATGAGAAGGAAAGTATTTCTTCGAAACTCTGCAGATTAAGGACTATCCACTTATTAAGTGTTCCTTTCCAGATTAAATATGGTTTTAACTCTTTTTCAAAGTGTTTTTTAACATGTTTTATTATCTATTTGCTCCTTATATATATATATATATATATATATATATATATATATATATATATATATGGTGTTACATAATATTGTTGGTTTCAAATCAACAAGGATAGTCAACAGGATTTGAACACTCACTGAATTGAAACCGGTTTGTTCTACTGTAATATATATATATAATCACAAAAACTATTACGTATTTGTTGTCAACATGCATTTGCTAGTATTTTTATTGCTATTTGACTTTTTGTATTTGTGGTATAAACATCATAATACAAATAAGTGCAGTTGGCGATTTCAAATATTCATTATCATACAGACATCCTTCAGTTGGTATCCAGTATCTCTCAGGAAAGAAGGAGCCAATTCACCTTGAATGTTTTTTATTAAATACTAGCAGGGCTACCCAGCGTTGCTCAGAACCATATAAAACAATGAAAAAAAAAAATGAAGTTGCTTTTTAACATATCTGTTATTGTTATAGGATCAAGAAACTTGTGATATTTCTGTATCATTTGCTATATCGAGCAAAATAATATTTTACCTACCCTAAGACGAGTATTATACAGCACATGTATGAAATAATTGTACCTTCCCTAGACCAGGTAATTTACAGAACGTATATGAAATAATTTTACCTACCCTAGGATGAATAATGTACAACATATGTTTTAAATAATTTTACCTACCCTTGGATAGGTAATGTAAATACATATATGAAATAATTTAGCCTACTCTTGACAGTTATTGTACAACATATATGAACTAATTTCTCTTCTCACCAACGCAACCATAATTTGAAAAAAACTGAAGTCATTTTTACAAGATGGATCATTAGGATTTCCAAATCTATCTATCTATATATCTATAAAAACAGAGATGTGTGTGCCACAGACGATTTCTGATTGGTTAATCCAATAATCACATCTCCTAAAAAACTATGGTTCGTAGGCTTTTAACGATACCATAAAATATTATGGCTTTATTTATTGTCCATCTTGGAAGGGTTTAATTTTTTCCTAACTTGCGATTTACAAATTACAAAGATACGAAACTAACTTACAATCTAACAATCGAACCTCCGACATCACGGCCGTCATTATGAAACTAAACTAAAAAAAAAAAAAAAACCCGCGTTCAATCGTGGTTTTTACATTTCGGGTTTGGGTACGTTTGCAGTTTTCTATTGACATTAAAAAATGGAAATATTTAAAAAAAAAATATATTGTACGTACTCGTCATGGGATAAAGTTTTTTTTTTATAGCGAGGCCAAATTTCGCGAATTTGGCCATTTTTTAAAGCAGTTTGGCCTTCAAAATTTCTGTTTGGCCATTTTCTTCACCGATGAAATAAAAAAAGCAAATAAAAACAACGCAATAAAACTTTTAAAAATACGGCACACTTTTGTTGTTCTTGTTTGTTTTTTTTTGGTAATTTTCCTTATTTTTTTATTTTTTCAAGATAATACTATTAAATGGACACTATTATGCCAAATTAGCCCCCCCTCCAAAAAAAAAAAATGCACAAAAATTCGAGATTTAAGGTTTTGACGAGATAATTTAGCGAATTGTCCGGACTATTGCGAGATAACCATCCATTAGTTTTTCCTGAAATTTTGCCACAAATTGTATTTCATTACATAGATGTGCATAGTAACAACATTTTTTTGCCGAAAATTCCCGTTGCGTCTCCAGATTTCATCGGTGAAGAAAAAGGCCAAACAGAAATTTTGAAGGCCAAACTGCTTTAAAAAATAATATTTAATATATTCAACGATTTGACCTTTGAGAACTCTACCAAACTCCTCCTACAATTTTGGGTCTAAACAGTAAACACGTGATATTTTAGATATAGATTCCTTGGACATGGATCTAACTTATTAACTTTACTTGATCCCTAAACAATAAATGTTAAAAGGTCATAATAGGGGTCAAAGTTTTAAAAAATTGACCGTTTTTTTTTTCTCAGCATTAACTTCAAAACACCTGGGCAACGCCGGGCACCGATTGCTAGTATATCTATAAAAACAGAGATGTGTGTGTGCCACAGACGATTTCTGATTGGTTAATCCAATAATCACATCTCCTAAAAAACAATCGTTTCTACGCTCTTACCTTTACCATAAAATATTATGGCTTTATTTATTGTCCATCTTGGAAGGGTTTAATTTTTTAATAACTTGTTATTTACAAATTAAAAAAAATACGAAACTATTATACGAAACTAAACTACACGAAATACGCGCACACACGCACACACACACACGTTCACTACCGTCACGTTGTTATGGCAACCAAACCCGCTGACTTCTTTTTCTCATTTCACTCGTGGTCTTAAATTCATTTCGGGTTTGTATTACTGTACACATAGATTCGAATAAGTTGCAAAAAAACAAATATATAACAAATAAATGTTATCAAAAGCAAATTTTTCGTGTTTTTATTCAATTTAACATGTTTATTCAGCTCGAAAAGCATACAGTGTTTACCGATGTATTGGAAAATTCAAGATGGCGGCCGATTCTCTCTTTAACACGGTAAGTTTGGAAAAAGGTGTAATAAATAAAAAACCGGTTAAAATACTGTTAAAAACTCGCTCAATATATGTTACCGTGACATAGGTTGACATATATTCGGCGGGTTTTTAATAGTATTTTGTATAGTTTTTTATTTATAACACCTTTTCCCAAACTTACGGTGTTAAAGAATGTGTGAGACGCCATCTTGAATTTTCCAACACATCGGTAAACACTGTATTCTTTTCGAGCTGAATAAACATGTTAAATTGAATAAAAACACGAAAAATATATCCAGTTTTTATCGGTTTTTTACCTTCTCTGCAGAAGTACAAAAAAAAAAAAAAAAAACAAAAAAAAACGGAAGGTACTTTTACAGAATGTTAAACTAACCCTAACCGATGTTATATGTTTAGTTTAGGAAAAGTCAGAAGAAATAAAAATCATTATTGCATGAAATATACGTATTTAGTTGAAGTATTGTTTATGTCAATTCTTTCGAAGAAATTTAGCAAGAATACCTGTAAACCAGGAAATCGGTAAAATGTCATCATGGATGAATACTTGTCTATTATAATTTCTACCCTTGACAAAAACTTAGCCATAACAAAAGAGATTTATTGTTCGGATTGTTTTTGAGATTGATTTCTAAAAAGATATTTTATAAATAAAATCGACTTTAAAATTAAAGACTTAAATTACAATAATTGAATTTAAACATTCTTATTTCAATATTTGGCACATAACACCTGCAAAAATGATCACAATGTCAGGATTTCATTTTATTTCAGAATCGATGGCAAATACTAATATTTAACATTAGTTTATCATTTAAGCCGATAAAAAGCCCTTTTTTTTTCGAGTCATAAAAGGATTTGGAGTTTCCTAATCAACCTTTCGGGTGCAGTTGCACGCTCTCAAAATAACTAAAGTGTTGGCTTTAAAAAAATTGGTTCATTAAAACTAAACAGGTTTAGTTTTAATAAAAAAAGAAAAATTAAAAAAAAATCGCTTTGGTAATTAGATATGTCGTATGGTTATCCCTAATCGCTGAATAAAACCGCTAACGAGTTGAATGATTACGACATAAAATTAAACTCGGGTTCCTGAAACGGAAACTTCGTTTGTTTTTGTTTTTTTCTTATATTTACATTGTTATTTTGTTTTCATTTTCAATCATTCGAACAGTTTTCTTTTTCAAGTAATCCAAGTTACAAAATTCCCACTGTTTACTATGCTAAAATCACAATGACTAATGTATACCTATTAACCCTTATCCTTGAGTGGCCTCTGGGCCTTGATAAGTGGTGACACCCATGTAAAAAAAAAAAAAATCACTCGAACAGTTTTCTTTTTATAATGTACAGTTTTAAAAGTTTAAAAACGATATAGTTTTTACTTCAGGAAAATTAATGGGTCAGTTTTTACGATGTGCCCTGTTAAAATACTGTTAAAAACTCGCTCAATATATGTTACCGTGACATAGGTTGACATATATTCGGCGGGTTTTTAATAGTATTTTGTATAGTTTTTTATTTATAACACCTTTTCCCAAACTTACGGTGTTAAAGAGGGTGTGAGACGCCATCTTGAATTTTCCAACACATCGGTAAACACTATGTTTTTCGAGCTGAATAAATATATTACATTGAATAAAAACACAAAAAAGATATCCAGTTAGGTAGAAAAGTAACTTATCTTGCCTTTGATAACATTTATTTATATATTTGTTTTTGACTATTTTTTCGAATCTATGTGTACAGTAATCTTGCCAGGATGCGGAGGAAAATGAATAAAGGGGGAGGGGAATAAAATAAAAACATTTTGGAAACAGAGTAAGTTTGAAAGAATTGCTTTGCACAGAAAGAAATTAATGAAAAAATAAAATTAAATTTCTTTTCTTTCTTGATTTTTTTTTATAGTTTTTTATGAAAAAGGAAGTCAAAATTAATACTATAAAAAACAATTTTTATTAAGAGCGAACCTCAGTCGTCAGGTCTGTAAAAAAAAGACGTGGAATAATAAATGTTTTCTAATACAAATTGTTTTTACTTATGTGTTCATTTGTCTCTTTGAAGTTCGTTTGTTTAATATATCGGTTTGCAATATAATTTTGTCATTCTGTCAGACTCAAATTTTAAATCTATATATCTATAAAAGTGAAAGTGTGTGTGTGTGTGTGTGTGTGTGTGTGTGTGTACATTTCCCTACGAAATAACTCTGTCAATTTTTAGTCTACAGACTCGAAATTTGATATACAGGGTACTGAGATTTGGAAAAATCTATGTGATCGGTTTTTAGCCAGAAATTTGGCGATTAAGGGGTCAAAGTTCAACGATTTGAGCTTTGAGAACTCTACCAAACTTCTCCGACAATTTTGGGTCTACACACTTTAAATTTTAGATATAGCTTCCGTGGACATGGATCTAACTTAATAACTTGATTTGAGCCCAAAACAATAAATTTTCAGGGGTCATAATAGGGGTCAAAGTTTAAAAAATTACCCCCTTTTTTTTTGCTCAGCATACACCTCCAAACACCCGGGCAACGCCGGGCACCCATGCTAGTTAATACATAAATACATTGGCTTGCTTCACCATAAAATTCATCATTACTGTGTTTCTTCTCCTACAGCAACCACCACTGGCATGATAATTTCTGGAAGATGACTCAGCGAGTTTTTCAAATTAATACATAAACATATTAACATAATTAGTGATTAGGAGACCCTTGCTTCACCAAAATTTCAACATTATTGTGTCAGTTTTCTTCCCCACCACTGACACTATAACTTTTTTTTTAGAAAAATGATGCCATTTCTGGAATATGACCCAGCAGATTTTCCAAATAAATAAATAAATTGTCTCTTGCTTCAGGATTTAATTCAACATTACTGTTTTTCTTCCCACCCAATCACTGACACCATGATTGTTTTGAGAAATGAAAGAAATTCAGCAGGTTTTCGACATTTTGTCACAGTTAGTGATTAGGCAACCCTTGCTGCAACATAAAATTTCAATGATGCCCTGTTTCTTTCCCTCCTCACAACGACAGAATAATTTTAAGAGAAATAATGTCATTTTCAAAAGATGACTCAGCAGATTTTCAAATTATTACATAAATAAATTGTCACAGCTATTAGGTAACACTTGCTTCACCATAAATTTCAACACTGCTGGGTTTCTTTTCTACCCCACCGTTGGCACTATTATTTTAAGAAAAATGTTGTCATTTTTGGAAGATGTCTAAGCAGGATTTATAAATTAATACATAAATACATTGACATGGTTAGTGATTAGGCAAGCCTTGCTTCACTATAAAATTCAACATTACTGTGTTTCATTTCTTATCCCACTACCGACACTAAAACTTTTTTGAAAAAGATGTAATTTTCGGAAGATTACTCAGCAGGTTTTACAAATTAATACATAAATACATTAAGAGGCTTAGTAATTAGGCAACCCTTGCTTCAGTATAAAATTCCACATTACTGTGTTTTATTCCTCCTGAGTACCGACACCATCATTTTAAGTGAAATGATATAATTTCTGGAATAGAACTCAGCAGGTTTTCCAAATATTACATAAATGTATTGACACGGATGTGAGTAGGCAACCCTTGCTTCACCAGGAATTTCTACATTACTGCAGTTCTTCCCTCCTCATAACTGACAACATAATAGTAAGAGAAATGATTTCATTTCTGGAATATGATTCTGCAGGTAATCTAAATTTTTGGAATATAACATCTTCGGAGAGTGCTTTGTGACCCCAACACAGATATTACTCCCTCCAGCCCCACCTCAAAAAAGAAGGTTTGCTAATCCATGGACACCTCCAGAGCACTTTTAAAAGCAACATAATCATGTTTATTTCTACCCTCAATCCCAAGCATGACGTAATTTCCGAATGATAACATCCAAAATTCAGGAAAATACAACAAAAACTGGCCCAGTTGACCTTCACAGAACACCAACAATTATTTGGTCAACATACATGATTTTTGAAGTATAACATCTTTGTCCCGTGTCAAGTGCATAACAATTGATCAATTTATGTGACTTTTTGGAATATGATAAATAAGCATCAAAAGATTATTTGATCAATGTACGTGATTTTTATAATATGGCAAATGAGCACCAATATTAATTGATCAGTGTATGAGATTTTTAGAATATGACATTTTTGTTCTGTATCAGGTTAATAACAATTAATTGATCAACTTCCTTGATTTTTGGAATATGATAAATAAGCATTAAGCTTTTATTTATCAGTGTATATGATTTTTGGAATATGACATCTTTGTTACCAGGTTTAGCCAAGTTTGAATTTGTGCTCCCTCTGTAAAACATGACACACACGGAATTCATCTTATAGATTTTAAAAAGACTCTTGACTTGTGGTACAAATGAGATCCCGTTCTTGTTTTGTTGTTTGGTACTAGATAACCTCCGAGTTTACCCAACCCATACATCCCTTACTTTTGCCCTCCCACCTTCCACCTCCATTTTCCTTCCCTGATTTTTCTTTCTCCACATCCTCTAGTAAATCACTCTCATCCCAACTAGAGATCATCCTGCTTGTTTTCGTTTGGTTTCTCGGAAAACAGTGGACAATCTAATACTTTGATTAGGGTCATAAAGGACCTCCAATAGGCATCTTATTTGTTTTAATCTTTTTTTTTGGGGGGGGTATTTAGTTTTTCCTCCCTCCTCACCACAATCTTTTTATCAAAATTAAAAACTTTTTAAAATGAACTTTTTTCCGTTTTTCATCATCATCACATAATGAAAAAAAATTGATTATACAGAATTTTTTTTTATATAAAACGATTGGGTATTTTATTAAGTAAGTTTAACTTCATGGAGTGAATGTGGTATTGTGGTTAATGAGGCAGTCAAGACTAATCTTTGAAGTTTTATAGACGAATAGAAAGACCCTGTACCCTTCCCCCTCCCCCAATTTCTTATAGGGTTTCATGCCTAAATTTGTTTATTTGTGAATTTTTTCTTTTATTATTCAATCATTAATTGTAATTTTTTTATGAAGGAATAAACTATATAAATAAGATCAAAGTGTAGTATGGATATCGGATTTTAACTAATGCTCTTAGAAAATGGTCAGTTAAAGAGAAATGATGTCAATTCAAGTAAAATGACTCAGCGTTTTTCAATTTATACTAAACTAAAATAAAATACATTGTTTTCTTTTGAAAACATGTCAACTGTTTTCTATTCTTCTTATTGATACATATTTTCATTCATAATTATTTTTCTACCAAATCGTTTTTGATGATTATTGGATATTTTACTATTTTACACATGACAATTACGTAGGTATCATTTTTTTTTTTTTTTTACTTGAAAATCAGTATTTATTTTAGTTTTATAGTGTAGAACCACTTAGGACCAGTTTCTGTTCAAAGTAATTATAAACGTCATTAAGAGAGATGACATAATTTCTGGTAACATGAATCAGCATTTTTCAAACTTAAATAGAAAAATAGATTGAATTCTTTTGAATTATGTAATATTGGAAATCCGGGGGAAAGAGTACCTCCCGCTCCTTGCAAAAACCTACCCAGTTGACCGTCATAGAATTAATCTTTTTGACTAATTTTTATATATTTTTTGTCTGAGACTTTGCTCTTTTTAATGATACCATTGTTGTGATGGTTTGATACGGCTGTCAGCTTTTAGTAGACATACAAACACGCATGGGTCTCCTTTATATAATAGATTAGTATGGATACCCAACATGAAATTCGGTTTGGACAGAACTGGTATACTAAGGATATTGAGCAACCCTCCAGAAAAAAACGGATGAAGTAGATGACAACTTCTCCACCAGGTATTTTATGATGTTGACCCTCCCTCCCCTAAAAAAATAAATGCATCAAAACAACTATTTTTTTCAATCAAAATAGCAGCAAATGCCTTGTGACCACACAAAAAAAAAAAAAAATTAGCAGCAGTAGGCAAGCTCAAACCTGAAATGTGAAAGAGGAAAAAAGGAAAAAAGCTAATGCGCTAGCTGTCATGGCCACGGCAACTTATCACATTATGACCCTTCAAAGTTTTTAAACGTACATTCAGTTTGCTACACATATGGGACTTGCAAAAATCTTGATGCAAAAAGTCACACATCCTTGCAAGAAATGATGCAGTTGACCACCACAGAGTTAATTTTTTTTTAATTTTCAGATATTACATGTTCGAAGGGTTGCTTTTTCACATGGTATCGGTTTCAACCCAGTCTGATGCGATTGACAAAAGTTTTAGCAGACATACAAACACACTAACAGACAGTTGAGATTTATATAATAGGCTACCAGTGGTACATGGCATTGCTCGGGTGTAGAGAGGTAATATAGTTAGGTTATTGAGCAACCCAGTCCTAAAAGAAAATGTTTCAATCAAAATACCTGTGCAAGCGTAAAAAAAAAAAAAAAAAATTAATCAACCCTCTAAAAAAATGAAAATAGCAATGAGTACCTGTGCAAGGGCAAAAAGAAAATAGTCACAGTAGCCAGGCTTGAACTTGTAACGCTAAGAGGAAAAGGAGGTGAACAATAAGGAAATACCTTAGTTGTCTGGCTCATGGTGCCCTTACGATGTTACAGGCCTTCGAAGTTACATGTTTAAAACATACATTGAGATCACGAGCCGTAAATGACTTTGCAAAAATGTCAATGAAAAACTTGACCCCTTCTTGCAAAGAATGGCCCAGTTGATGGTGAAAGAATTTATTTTTGGATATTTGTTGTCCGAGAGTATAATCTTTCCAACAATACTGATTTTGTCAGTGTTCCTTGCGTGTGTCGGAAGTTTTTATCAGACATACAAACACACACATACACACATTTTGCCTTTTATATATATAGAAGATTACCAAGTTTTTTGTATTGAATGTTTTTATGTTCAACTGAATAATTTGAATGAAGATTTCAGCTATGAATCATTGAGTGACAAAACGAAAGAGCAGAAGCCAACATTTTAGAAATTGTAGAAATTTTTATTATGGTAATAGGAAAGAAGGTGTCATGAAAAACTAAACTAAAATGTGATTAATTATAATTAATTTCACTGTTCGTTTCTGCTGAACAAATTAAAAGACAAGAAATTAAGCTTTATATTTAAAATTTGTTTTTTTTACAGGAATACAAGTTGAAAGAAACTGAATTGCAAAATAAAATTGGACACCTGAATGAAAATATTGAAAAGTTACAACAGGTAAGAACAATTTCATAATTACTTGATTTTTTTTTAATGTTTTTTTCTTATAACAAACCTGCTTTCCTTTGATAATTCCTCAATCTTTTTCAGTTAATCATTCAAAATTTCTCCACTTTTTTCTCTCTCTATTTTGTAATAATTGTAAGTGTTCATGCTAAATTTAGTGCAATTTTGTCAAAAATCCTTAGAGAATGTGTTTATTATTATTATTAATAATAATAATAATATGCTAGTATTAGAAGTTACATACTTTTGACATTCCTGGCATGCTAAGTATGTTTCATAGCAAGTTTTGTATGATTCTCACTATTTCATTTTATTAAATATTTGAATAATAATTTGAAACTAGCAGTGACTCGAAAATGTGCTTAGTGCCAGTAACTAGTTGTGTATGTTGCAACCAAGGTGATTGGAATTATTCTTTTGTGTATTTCTGACATAATTGGATTCCTAACAGAAAATTATTCTATTCGCTTCAAAAACTAAAATGGCTTTTAACTCAAAATACTATTTTCAAAAACAGGGAAGCCATCTTATTTTATATGATTGTGACCCAGCAAAGATTGTTTGTTAATAAAGAAATAGGTCAGAAAGTGATGTGAAAGTAATTTACCTGGTGAAAAAATTGTGACATAGCATAAGCCAGTTACTTATGATTTGTGTAAAGAGAAAATTCAATCCCATGAAAAAATTGTGACATAGCATAAGCCAGTTACTTATGATTTGTGTAAAGAGAAAATTTAATCCCATGAAAAAATTGTGACATAGCATAAGCCAGTTACTTATGATTTGTGTAAAGCGAAAATTTAATCCCATGAAAAAATTGTGACATAGCATAAGCCAGTTACTTATGATTTGTGTAAAGAGAAAATTTAATCCCATGAAAAAATTGTGATGGTTAAATGAAGAGCATATGATTGATGAAAAACCAAGTGATAAAGAATAGTAAAAGGATATGCTGTTAGAAGTAATAGACCAGACTTGTGGATGGTAAGAGGGCATAAAGAGGATGTTGTTTGGTTGACTTTGTATAAAATAGGGTCAAGTAAGTGGTTGATGAACGTTGTTCAAGAAATGTATAGAAATGCTAGAATTAACAATGCATTTAGTGATGGCATTAATATTAAAGTTGCTTTTCATTTGTGTCTTAGACGCATTGTCCAGGGAGTTTTGTATGAGTTGTCTGGTAGAGATATTTTATGCTGATGATTAAGTGCTTTTCTTTGAAACAGTGGAAACTTTAAGTTGGAGACTTGGAGGAATGTTATGTAAAATTATCAAGAAAAAAGTGATAATCTAGAAAGAAACATCCTTCTCAGTTAGTAGAAAGAGATTTGGGAGCTGCTCACTTTTTGTGATACTGTTAAAGAACTGAATACACAATAAATGCAGTAGAATTATTGCTTGGTTCAGAGATGATAAGCAGTTTTTGCACAAAGATAAGAATTCAGATGTGGAGAAAGTACATTTGAAAAGTAATACCATTAAGGTTTTTCAAAAGTTTTGTTGCCTTGGTGATACCATTGGAGTACAATTTGTGATTGCAAAAGAATGGATGGAGTAAGGTCATAGAACTTCTGCCATTACTAATCAGTCGAGTGTTACCACTGGTGACCAAGGAAAGAATCTTTTTGATATGTGTATAAAGTGTGATTATGCATGGAAGTGAAACCTAGCCAGTTGAGGGCTGAGGACATGCATTGCATGGAGAGAAATGATACGAGAATGATATGTGTGATGAAAGTCTTAAGGGTTAAAATTTGGTAACCTCAAAGAAAGATTTAATTGGGACAGCATAGGGAGATGTGTGAAACTTGTGGGTTTAGTCATATTCAACAAATGGATGCATGCTTATTAGATGTATGACAGTTGAGGTAGCAGGGATATTTGACAGCGAAGACAAAAGAAACTGTGAAAGTGATCAGGATGGATTTGAGCACAGCAGGTATAAAGATATTAGTTTGAAAATCAATTTCTACATGATATCCAACACGCGTAATAGGTTTTCTAGTTCTTAAATACAATATCCCAGTTAAATGATATCAAAGCAGCAATAACAATGATGTATATAGTTTCAATATTTGATTCTAGTTTTTTTTCACTTATTCCTTTTCACATTTTTTTCTTTGTTTCATCTTCTGATATCATTGCGTCTTTTTTCTCTTTTTAATGCATTTATGAACACTTGCCTTAATGCTATTTAAATTAATATTTTGTAATCACATTTTCCTACTGGTTTTGTATTGTTAGACAGGACCAGTGTTTAGGAGAGATAGAGATAAAATATAGGTTATTTTAAGCAATTTGTAGCTGTACAAGTCAGATTTTCATAAGTAAATGCTTATCAAGTGTATTCATTATGTAAAAAAAAAAAAAATCCATAAATATTTTCTTTTTTTTGTTTACTTAAATATTTTCAAAGTCATTTGAGATTTCCTATTTTATCAAGCTTTTAAGAATACATTTCAGGAAAAGCATATATGAAAAGATAAAACTACTTTTGTTTTAACCCTGAGTTGAAGTAAAGATGTTTTTCAATTTGGGGAGCATGTGGGGCATTTAGGGCATTTTTTTCTTTTCTTTATCATATTAAATCATTAATTTTATTAAAAAAAACATTCCGTCAAAGTTTGAAACTTTATATCATCTTTTGTTTTTTTCTGAATAGGAATTACTGTTTTTATTTCCATTTGATTTCTTGTGTAGTATTGTTTCAAATAATATCAGTTGTTAATTGTTTCCTCTTTAATCAAATAACTGAAAGAAATCTGAGTTTTAGGTTGATAAGATTTGACTTTCATAACCAATATTTTGTTTGGCGACATTTGGCACAATTTAAACGCACTTAAATAATGCCCATCCCAGGACGAATAATATTGATTCCTTGAACTGAACATTTTTGTGCCACTTCTAACAAAGATTTAAATCACAATGTGATACTAAATCTTATTTCTAAAATTCTTGTTCTAACTTTTATCGAACTCCATTAAATGATTTCAATTTCATTTTAAAAATTCAAAATTTAAAAAATGAAATTGAAATGCAAATCTGAAATGTTAGAATTTTTAAATAGGAAGTGTGTATAGTTAATATTATACTAAATGTGAGTTCATCAACGTTTATCTGCCAAAAGCATGTCCAAACAAAATAGTTCAGTGGGTTCAGGTTGGAGGAGGAGGGATGATCAGTTAGAGAAGGATACAAAGTTGTTGCACTCCTTCTGAAGCCAAGCCTGGGTCTCTTTGGACTTGTGATCTGGCACCGAGTCCTGCTGCCACACTCATAGTTTGCCAACAACCACCTGATTGCACCAGAGTATCACCACACTCTTCAGCACATCCAGGTACACTTTGGTGTTGACTTTCAAGCTGGCTTCGAAGATGTGAGGTGGCATGATGTGGCCCTCACTTGAAACTACACAAAAGACCATAACCTTGGCCGGAAACTTCAACCATTCAACTGTCTGGATTTGCATTTTGAGGATGCTGGCAATATTACTGTTGTCATAACTTGTAGAGAGTATGAGTTGTACAGCAGTGCATCTCCGATCTCACTCTTAAAAGCGACTATTGTATCACTTTCAAATATGATAGAAGGCTCTTATCGCTCTTTGGGTTTGTATACAACTGGCCAACTAGTAGATAGTCTGCAACAAAACCAGAAAATGGAAATGGAATCATGTCGTCTTTTTTAAGGTAACAATTTTACCGTTTCCTCTGCAGTTGAGTAGTGTTGTGCAATAGGATTAATGCAGCAATTGATCTGGTTGTCATCATCAATTATTATAAAGATGTTATCCTTCTCCTCCTCCTCCTTATCATCATCATCATCATCATCATCATCAGTGATTATATTTATTTTTTTGAAGAAAGTATTTTGTTTTTGTCTCTCAAAAAAACTGTTGATGACATTCCAAACATATGATTGTGATAGTTAAAAGATTATATCTTCTTAGAATTCAGTTAATTACATACAATCTCTGTCCTTGTGTTTGTGTGTGTGTCTCTCTCTCTCTCTCTCTCTATATATATATATATATATATATATATATATATATAAAGAAAAAATACCTATTGGGTCACCTATTATCCTTATTTTAGTTATTTCAATCGGGAAAAGTCAGTTTGCAAAAGCAGTTAAAATTTTTGAAAATATAGACACAAATCCAAAATTTCAAGAGTCGTTTTAAAAGCAGCACCTCCTTTTTCTTTAACATAAAAGTGTATATTTCACATTTTCAATTAATAATCCAATTTAATATCAAAATACTAGCAAGGCCACCCAGCATTGCTCAGGACAGTATACAATGAGAAAAATTTTGAACATATCTGTTATTCTTAGGATAGAGGAATTTTTGATGTCTATGTATCATTTGCCATCTTGAGCAAAAGAATATTTTACCTACTCTAGGACGGGTATGACACAATATATATATGAAATAATTGTACAGGAAATTTACAGCACATATATGGAGAAAATTTTCCTTACCTAAGACGTGTAATGTACAACACATATTTAAAATAATTAACATAATTTTTTGTTGTGCTAACTTTTCTGTATGTCACAGGAAAGAGTTCATCAGAGTGCTATAGTAAAGGAGCACCTTATTTCTTATATAAATGTTATACCACTCCAATATATTACATGATTTTCGGTTTTGGTTACTTTTATGTATGTCGCATGTAAGATTTCCTTTGTTTTTATCTTGGTACTATACTGTACAAGTACCTTATTTCCTGGGTAGGATGTTGTACAAGTACCTTTTTTCTAATTTTAAAATGAAAGAACTCGATACTTTTAAGAAAATTTCTTTTATGTTTAATTTTTTGTGCATCTAGAGTAAGAATTTGTGTGATTTTTTATCTGGATGCTATAGTGAAGAAGCACCCTATTTCTCATTTAAAAGTCATATTACTCGAATATATCGTGATTTTTTGTTTTAATAACTTTTATACACGTCACAGGTAGCTTTTCTTTGTTTTTTCATACGAGTACTATACTGCACGAGTACCTTATTCCTTGGGTGGGATAATGTACAAGTATGTCATTTCTAAGATATAGATGAAACTACTCGATAATTTTACATAATTTTCTGTTGTGCTAACTTTTCTGTGTGTCACTGGTGAGAATTTGTTTTTACATCAGAGATCTACAGTGAAGAAGAACCTAATTTCTTATATAAATGTCATACTATTTGAATGTATTACATGATTTTCGGTTTTGATTATTTTTATGTATGTCACAAGTAAAATTTCCTTTGCTTTTCATATGGGTACTATACTGCGCAAGTACCTTATTTCTTGTGTAAGATACTGTACAAGTACCTTTTAATTTAAAAATGAAAGAATTCAATACTTTTATGGAATTTTCTGTTATGCTAAATTTTCTGTACGTCAGAGGTAAGAATTTTCTTTTTTTTTTCATCTGGGTGCTATAGTGAAGAAGCACATTATTTTTCAGATGTATATCATGCTACTTGATTATTTAACATGGTTTATGGTTTTAATAACTTATGTACGTCACAGGCAAGATATTCTTTGTTTTTTCATGTGAGTACTATACTGCACAAGTACCTTATTTCTTGGGTAGGATACTGTGCAAGTACCTTATTTCTAATATAAAGATGAAACTACTCAATTTTACATAAGTTTTACATATGAGTCCTATACTGTACAAGTACCTTATTATTTGGATAGAATTTCTTGTACACGTAAATATATTAACAAAGTGATTTTTGGAATATGACATCTATAGAAATATACAAACATATACATTACATATAATTCATAATGATCAGCTAATTAGTTTATAAGTGAATCCAATAATAGAAATATATAATCATATACACATTTTTTATTTTTTTTATTACCCCAAACAAGGCACATTGCCACTTTGGTGTAGGGGGCTACTATCAGGGGCAACAACGACTGGGATACTATGTAGGGATTTGGGCAGCAAGATGTCGGTTCATGTTACACTTAAACTTCTGCACGTCAGTACAGTTGGGGAAGCAGGGACCTGGAATGGAATTCTGGAGTCTAGCGGTTCTGGGGAAGAAACTACTGGAGTAGAAAGATCTTTTACATCTAGGGATCTCTACAGTGTGGGGGTGAGATTTAGTAGCCTGTTGGGTTTGTCAAGTGTGTTCACGTTGTGGGGGCACAAGTGCTTGCAGTTCGTCAGAGCATTCAGCATTAAAATACTTCTAGAACAGGCAAAGGGATGCAACATTTCGTCGACGGGACAGAGGCTGAAGCTTAGATGCCAGTTCAGGGCCTATCAGATTTGTGACTCTCTTTTGAACCTTGTCAAGGAGCAAGAGACTAGTAGCAGATGCACCATCCCAAATATGACAACAATACTCCATACATGGGCGAATGGTGGCCTTATAGAGGTACAGGATACTTTCGGGTGTTAGTAGTTTTCTAGCACGGTAGAGAGAGCCCACCTTCCTTGTAGCCGCCCTGGCAATGCTTTTAATGTAATTGTTCCAACTCATGTTTCCTGTGAACGTTAGGCCAAGGAGTTTGAAAGATGTACTCTTAGATAAAGAGTCGTTGGCCATTACTATAGGTGGTAGAGAAGGTTTCTTGTAATTATTGAATGAAACTAGTTTAGTTTTGGCAGCATTGAATGTGACCATCCATTTTTATCCCCATTCCACTACAGATTGGAGGTCATCCTCTAGTGTTTCTGCCATTTCTTTAAATATGTGTTCATTTGTTTTCCTGTCGTGCCTTTTATAGAGTGTGGGGTCATCGGCATATATACCCATCTCAGAGGCAATTTTGTCGGGAGGTCATTTATGAATTTCAGGAACAATAGAGGTCCAAGGATAGACCCTTGGGGCATTCCCGCATTTATATCATATTGTTTAGATATACGACCGTCGAGGACAACCTGGATTTTTCTCTTATCTAAGAAGGATTTAATTTTGTTAAGTATTCTACCAGTGATACCATATGATCTAATTTTTATTGATGAGACCCCCATGCCATACCCTGTCAAAAGCCTTAGATATATCTAGAGCTACCACTCTGCCCTCCCCCGCTTTGTCCAGTGAATAGTATATATGTTCAGAGATTACAGTTAGGATGTCTGCTATAGAACGGGCTTGTCTAAATCCATATTGTTGGTCAGTCAGAAGTTTAGCATCTGTAAGGTGCTGGACTAGAGCATTGTTAATTAAGGTCTCAAATATTTTGGCAAAAAGTGGGCGGAGGCTAATGGGGCGATAATTTAATGGGTCAGTTCTTTCGCCAGAATTCTTGAATACTGGTACTACAGAAGCAGTTTTCCAACAGCCCGAAAAGCAAGATCGGGTCCACATGCTTTTGAAGTGTCAAGGTTTTTTATGATAGCATGCAACTGAGCAGGGGTGATTTTCAGATTGTCTAGTGTGGCGTCTGTCCGCATATGAAAGTCAGGTAGGGGGTGGTTGGAAGGGTCCAGTGTGGAGTTTGAGGCAAATCGACTGGCAGAAGTCACAAGTTCCTAGTTTTTTTGCTTCAATGCGTTTTTTAGTGGTTTCCGTAAATTCTCTCTTAGTTGTCGCCGCTATTTCTTTCCGTAAATTCTCTTTTAGCTGACGCTTTCTTTCTTAACATTACTTCTATCTTCTATATACTTCTGTCTGTTTGAACTGGACTTATGTCGGTTAAATCTGCAGTATGCATGCTGCCTTTGAGTAATGACAGTTGCACAAGTCAAAGTAAACCATTGGGGAGAGTGGGGCTTGCTATAAAATTTCCGCATGGGAACATGCGCTTCGATTGCAGTTTTGAACCATTCAGTGGTTTCATTTGTGCACTGTTCAGCAGGAAGAGACAAAATATTTCTCCATGGGGCATCTCTGATAAGATGTCTGATGGCTTCCAAGTCAGCCTTTTTATAATATCTCGTCGTTTTGAGCACTGGCTCTTCAGTTTAGGGCGATTTCAACCATTATCACTGCATGATCAGCGCCCCCAAGTGGGCTGTTGGCATTCGTTATACAATCATCGGGAACTGTGGTCAAAAACAGATCTAGAAGTGATGCGTGTTGTTCTTCCTGGTCAGGGAAATGGGTTGGAAACATCACAATTTGTGATAGGGAGTGAGATATAGAGAAGCTATGAGTTGTGCTGCCCACTGCATCTGTGTATGTAGAGAATCCAAGCCAGTTTTTGTGGTGGACATTAAAGTCACCAAATACATGTACTTGTGCACTAGTGTCGAGGGAGAGTGCTGTGTCTATGCTGTCAGAGACTTTGTTTATTATGATGCAGTCCTGGGTCAAGGGAGAGCAGTAGAGAAAATAAAAGTAGCTTATAATGATCTGTTAATTAGTTTAGGAGTGAATCCAATACATAAAAATATATAAACATATACACATCCTTAAAATTAATAATGATCGGTTATTTAGGAGTGAATCCAATATATATACAAATATATAAACATATACACATTATTAAGATTCATAGTGATCAGTGAATTAGTTTAGGAGTGAATCCAATTATAGAAATATATAATCATATACACATAAATAAAATTAACTTATAATGATCTGTTAATTAGTTTAGGAGTGAATTCAATGCATACAAATATATAAACATATACACATCGTTAAAATTAATAATGATTGGTTATTTATTTATTTTTAAAAAAATTTTTTTTTTACACAGTGATCACCACTTATCAAGGCCCGGAAGCCACTCAGGGATAAGGGTTATTGCAAGTACATTACGTTAGTGAGGAGATTTGCTGATATGTTTACTTAAGGGGGCGGTTCATTAGGAATTTGTTAACATTGGACTTGAAGACAACCAAGTTGTAGTCCGGAGGGAAGCAGGCAGACGGAACAGAGTTCCACAGGCGTGCAGTTCTAAGAAAGAAGCTTTGGTCATGGAATCTGCGTTTTGATTTAGGCACAGATATAGAGTGGGGGAAATTTTTTACAGTGGATTCAGCTAGACGGGTGTTTTTCGTGAAAGATTGGCGAGGGGGGACCAGAGATTGGAGTTCAGACGAGCATCTGCCATGGAAATAACGATAAAACAAGGACAGGCTCGCAACGTCTCTTCTGTGGGAGAGAGGTTGCAGGGTAGAGAAAAGGGCATCCCCCACTAAGCCACGAAGTCTATTTTGTACTCTGTCAAGGCAGGATAGGCTGTTTTTAGCAGCTCCCGCCCAGATATGGCAACAGTATTCCATCCTTGGACGTACTTGGCTTTTATATAGATAGAGAATTGCATCCATAGTGAGATATCTTCTGGAGCGGTAGAAGGATCCCACCATCTTTCCAGCGACCTTGGCAACAGACTTGATGTACGTGTTCCATTTCAGATCAGGAGTAAAGGTCACACCCAGAAGCTTGTCAAAACACGGGGCCTCACCCAGACGAGAGCCATCCATCACAATTGATGCCAGATGGGGATCAGAGCGTTGATGATGTAAGGATAGGAGTTTGGTTTTGGATGCATTAAAGGTAACCAGCCATATCTTCCCCCACTGAACCACGCGCTCGAGATCAGAGGAGAGAGAATCAGAGAGAACTTTGTCATTTACAGCCTTTGATGTGTTGCTGTAGATGGTCGTGTCATCAGCATAGATGTCAACGAATGATTTAAGTATGTGTTTAGGGAGGTCATTGATGTAGATCAGGAAGAGAGTTGGGCCCAGGATTGACCCCTGAGGGACTCCAGCATTTATATTGCAGGCCTCCGATTTTTGTCCATCTACCACTACTCTTATGAGCCTATCGGAGAGAAATGATTTAATGATTGAGAAAACATTTCCAGTTATACCGTAGCTGGAAATCTTGTGAAGTAGACCCTTATGCCATACCTTGTCGAAGGCCTTTGATATGTCGAGAGCAATTGCCCTAGACAGGAAGCCTTTGTCAAGAGATTCACTAATCCTGTGGGATATAACCGTCAGCACATCTGCGGTAGATCTTGCAGAGCGGAAACCATATTGTATGTCACTAAGAAGGTTATTCCTGCTGAGGTGGTTGACTATTTCTCTATTTAATATGGATTCCAGCAACTTACTCATAACACACAGGAGACTTATAGGTCTGTATTGAGAGGGAGATGACTTATCACCTGAATTCTTAAATACAGGGCAAACTGATGAGGTCTTCCAGGGAGTCGGAAAGCACTTCTCCTTAAGGCAGCACTTAAATAGTTTCGTAAGTATGGGAGCAAGTTCTGGTTGAAGCTTTTTTAACACTATAATTGGGATGCCATCAGGGCCAGTTGCTTTACTGGAATCTAGGTTCTTTATTAGCTTGGCGACCTCATGCACGGATATTTGTATGTTACCTAGCTTGTTCTGTGTTATAGGAGGAAATATGGGGAGTTGATGGCCTTCGTCGCATAGGGTAGAATTAGCTGCAAAGTTCTTTGCAAATAGTTTGGCCTTGTCTGACGCTGACGAGATGACCTCTGGTCCATTGATAATGGTTGGGATAGAACGCACACTTCTGTTCAGGATCCTATTTGTTATTTGCCAAAATTGGTGGGATCCAAGCCGCTGATCAGCTACCTTGGATTTAACAGACTGGGCATATAGCTCTCTTGCATTTTTTATTACTCTTTTACAGTGGCTGCTGGCAGACCTAAAAGCAGCTTTAGTCTCAGTGCATCTATTACGTTGGTAGCTATGGAAAAAGTGATTTCTGTGCGCGATAGCAGCAGCACATTCTGGGGAGAACCATGGCTGGCTGTTAGATTTTTGTTGGAATTTTTTAGATGGTATGAATTGGTCTATGCCTGCAATTAACCATTCGGTCAGATCTGATACTATAGAGGACATATCCTTTTTAAACATGTAGTGCAGAGGTAAATCAGATATGAATGTACGGAAGCTATCCCAGTCAGCCATAGAGTATCGGTATACAGTACGGTGGAGGGGTACGTCTGGGGGCTTCTTACATTTCGTTTTTATCTTAACTGATACGACGGAGTGGTCGGAGGATCCTAGAGGAGAATGAACGGAATATGAACATAGCTCAGGGGAAGTTGAGAGAAAAAGGTCTAAGACGCTTGCATATTGACCGGGTGTATCGGGCACATGGGTGGGTTCGCGAACAATCTGAGTGAGATCATAAGCAATGGCAAAATCATGACAAAACCTCCCCTCATCATCTGTCTTATTTGAATGGGTCAGCCATTCCACGTGATGGACGTTGAAGTCACCACATATGTGGATGTTAGCCGAGGGATGTGAAGACAGTATGTGGTCTATTTTCTCAGATATGCTCTTAAAGATAGTAACTCCGCTGTTGTGAGGCCTATAGAGGGCAAATATAAATGCAGTGGTGTTAGCAAGTCCAACCCTGAAGCACATATAGGGTAAATTAGGATCTTCTCTAGAGATATCCCTGCCACACGGGAAGCCATCCTTAATGTAGCCACATATTCCATGCCCATGGCGATCTTGGGGGTCAGATTTAGCTGTTAAATTTGAGTATCCATTAATTCTGAACTCATCTAGGGAAGTGGTCGGCCCTATTCCAGTTTCACTTAGAAAGAATATGTCCGGTTTCGTCTCCTGTAATTGGGTTTCAACCTCTGGAAGGTTGGAACGTAGACCCCTGATGTTGGAGAAGGAGACCTGGTAGTAGGGGTCTACGTTGGAAGATGGGGTTCTAGGTTTAATCGAGTTTTTATTCTGGAGATATTTCATGTTGAGGTTTGAGGATTTATGGAATAGGTCGGCATACTTGGTTAGAGCAGTACAGAGAGGGAAAGTAAGAGAGAAAAAGACAGGAAAATTTTTTTTTTTTTGTGGCACACGAAAAGGTAAAGCCGTAACAATTACCCACTAGTATGGCATCGAGAGGCCCCACCAGCGACTACTGAATGGTCCAGATCCACTCACCAAATGGCAATACAGCAGTCCCAGTACTTTGCGCCTGCTGATAGGACAGCCTCCTTAGTGGTTAATCCAAGGTTCGGGTCCCTGACTATCAGGCGGATAACGTCAGCCCAGACAAACGTTTACCTCCAGCACCTTTACTAGTGACATGGCCACAAGGACAGATAGAGACAGAAAAATTTCCGACATCTCAGACTACTGGTCACCAAGTCCTACCGACCTTTAAGCAGCTTTTTCTTCACCCTTTGTCAGAAAAATCACTCATTGAATGAGGACTGGATGACAAAATAGGAGAAGCGAGAGTTACTGGAGCTGCCGATAACACATCCACTGTATTATCTACTCTTCATTAAAAAAAAAAAAAAAGGGGGGGAATGGGGACAAGTGACTTACTTAATATCTAAGTAGTAAGTCCGGTGCTAAGTTAACAATTCAGGACACTTTTGATGATAATCTCCCCTCCCATATTAATGGGTGGAAGTTTGTTGTTATCTATCGAGTTTAAATTATTAGAGTTTCATCTTATAATTAATTAAAATCCAATAATTAACTATTAACAGTTTGTAAAGTCGGCTTAATATTAATTTACATTCGAGTTTAGATAATTATTCAAGGTTTTACTTTAGGTGGTTCGTTTTCATGAGTAACTGTTTCTTTGCACTGTATTATATTTCGAATGTACTAGAACATAAGGCTAACTATATTAGATGGTTTGATTTGCCAGCAAGAAGAAGGCATTTACAATATATGCAAGCTTGCAGTAAAAGTATATATTAAGTATACTACTTAAATAAAGTCCTAACATTATCTATTCTATTAGAATAATTCCCGGCATTTTTTCTTTTATCGTTAGTTGCCGGCATTTTGTTTGTTTTTATTGTTTAACTTTGTAGAATGAGGGGGGCGGATAATACAGGAGAATACAGACAAAATACATAAATAAAACACGAAAAAACACGTTTATAAACAAGGTAACATAGAAAGAAACATTAAGGATTAGTTTAAAAAATAAAAAATAAAAAAATACTTAACGTTGTTGCGCTAAAAGATTCCGTTCTCCGTCTGTTTGTCAACTCGTAGCTAGCATGTCTTTCTAGAGTGAAAGAAGATTTCTACTTCCGGATAACTTGGTCGAGTGCCTATCTATTTATAGTATAAAAGTCGTTACGGTCGGATGTGTGAAAATATTTAATCTACATTTTTTTTTTGTTTAAAAAAAAAAAGTTCTAACTTTTTTTTCTTTTTTTTTATAAAGTCCTATTATCTATTCTATTAGAATAATTCCCGGCATTTTTTCTTTTATTGTTAGTTGCCGGCATTTTGTTTGTTTTTATTGTTTAACTTTGTAGAATGAGGGGGGCGGATAATACAGGGGAATACAGACAAAATACATAAATAAAACACGAAAAAACACGTTTATAAACAAGGTAACATAGAAAGAAACATTTAGGATTAGTTTAAAAAATAAAAAATAAAAAAATACTTAACGTTGTTGCGCTAGAAGATTCCGTTCTCCGTCTGTTTGTCAACTCGTAGCTAGCATGTCTTTCTAGAGTCTTAATGTTATTAGTTTTGGAGTGAATCCAATATATATACAAATATATAAACATATACACATAATTAAAATTCATAATGATCAGTTAATTAGTTTAGGAGTGAATTCAATACAAAATGCCATTGATCTATTTACGTGATTTTTGGAATGTTGCAAATAAGTTGATATATAATATATCCTATGCATTTGGAATGACATTTTCGTTATGTACAGTAAAAACATTCTTCTGTATTTTTTTTTTTTAAATAAGTGTTTTTGTATAATTATTCCATGGCATTTAAAAGTCAAGAATATCGGAATGTAAAAAAAAAAAGAAACAGTGGAGCTCGAAACCACAACACTTGTGTTAGTAGTCGATGATGTTATCCACTGCACCAAAGAGATGACTGTTGTAAAACAGTTGTAAATTTACTAAATGAATAAATGTCTATGTTATAGAATGTGCGCATGCGCAGGACGACGCCATGGCACTCGTTAAGCTGTCATTTCTTTCAAGTTTGAACCCTTTTTTGAACTCCTTAGCAATTGTTTTAACCGAGTAAATACCTCTAATAAAATTCTGCACCCAAAATGCAATCTTTTGAGCTACTGCATGCCGTCCAGCGACCATCCATCTAAGAGGAGATACAATTTGAAAAATGGTGACAGAGACACACACACACACACAGTGAGATTTATCTATTAGATTTGAAAGAAATGTTTAGGTTATTAATAATAAGAATTCAGTCTAACCCCGAAACGATAAATATGTTTTGATCGGAAAAATAGCGTTTTATGAATACAAGCCACTTAGTTTTGAAATACAACTTTCACTTTTCAGAAATCTGTTATTTTGAGTTGTCGATTTGAAGTTTTCATTAAAATTTTGAGTTGTCCATTTGAAGTTTTCATTAAATCATTGCAAAACAATGAGTGAATGAGCCATGAAACTGCAGTAACACATTCAGATGAGTGAAATGAATTCTTATTGTCCTCCTTATATTTTCCTCTGATATCCTATTTACTTGAGTATTATGGAAAGAATATGCTGCCAAAAGAGCTTCAATCTCTTTGTATCTTCATTTGTAAGTACATTATCATGTTTCAAATCTCTTGAAAAATATATATGTAGTTGAGAAATATTTGATATTTTTGTCATACATTTGAAGATTATTTTTTAATGGTTTGTTCCAACATCGCATAGATTATCATAAATAGAATTTTGACATCCTTTAATTTTAACATGTCGAATTGTTACAATTAAAAAAATGTGACTTTGTGTTGTTTAAAGAATATTTAGATGACAATTATTTTTACAGTAAGATGAAAGAGAAAATGCTAAACAACCATGGTATTTTTGGGAGGGAGGGGGCGCTATTTTAAATGATTATAATAATCTCTGCAGATATTGGAATTATTTAATTTTTAAAAAATTACACTGTTACTCCCACACCTTCCTCCTTAATCTCTATTCCCAAGTATATGTGCATACTCATTTTGTCTTTTTCAAAGTCTATGAAAATGAAAAAAGAATTGCTGGCAAAACTATGTAACGCATTTGGATCTCATTTTGATATTATTTCCTATTCATGCAAGTGTTTCTCTTTTTCTAGGAAATCAAGGATGGAATTGATGAAAAAAAGATCCATGAAAAGAAGGGTTTGACAATGGTGAGTAATTTTCATTCATCTTCAAATGTATTTTTTATCATCTGATATTGCGGTTGGAATATTATTGAGGAATTCAGGAATGGCACTTGCTATTTAAAAAACTAAATGATGCCACAAAAAAGAATGGTAAAATTTAATTTGTTACATATTCAATTTTCTGGAACAAGACAAACTATTTTTAGATAGAATAACAGTTAAATATTGAAAAGAAATACAAAATACACACATAATATCTGTGTGTGTCTTTCTCTTTTATATATATATATATATATATATATATATATATATATATATATATATATATATTAAATTCTTGTACTTATACCTATGTACAAAGAGACAAAGGAGGAAATCCAAAGAAAAGAAAAATTAAATGTTTTTTTGTCAAATGCAACGTTAAAAATATAAAAATGCTATCTTTGAATACAATAGAAATAAGTATTAAAAACACAAGGTATCCATATATACATATGCACACACACACACGCAAATGAAAACTGTAACCTTTTGTCAAATGCATGATTTAAATTATGCAATATAAGAATATACAGAAGCTATCTATTTTTTAAATGTGTATAGAAAAAGAAATATTTTAGTTGTAAGTGAAAAAAATGACTCATTTCTATTGACCACCAAAAAAATATCAGTTGTTCATCCTTGCTTATATTCATTTCTTTTGATCATAATTGAAAAAATGTTTCCCTCTTACAAGGTGTCTAACATGGACTACATAATTTTAAAAATGAAATCTAAAAAAAGGACATCATTATAGCATGCCAATGACATGGTACAACAACAGCAACAACAAAATTGTCTAGTCAAAATCAAAAGTTTGATATATCAGCTTAAATGCTATTCAGGTCCAACTTTAAAAATCTCACAAGATAACCTTATATGTTAGATTTACAGGAGTTTCATTGGTTCAGTTTTTAAAGAAATATTTTAAATAGAAATACTCTCAAGCTTAATACATGTGTAATTACTCAGCTGAACATGAATTCTCTGTAAACAGGTATGAATTGAATCATTTCACATTGTCCTAAGCCAACATTGATCAGGGATATCAATAAGAAAAATATAATATGCAATTGCAGGGGGTGGAGGGAAAGTTCCCTAGGAATTCCATCTGCTGCAAAATCCCTTTGCTTCTCAAAACAAAAAAAAAAGGATTAACTGGAAAATTATTATCATAATTGTATGTTGAAATATATATCTGTCAACCCGGCTCTCTCTCTCTCTTATATAATCTTTGGTAAAAGCCTTCTGATAGAGTGAAAAGATGCAAATCATTTGCAGTTTAAAAAAAATTAACTTGATAACTTTCAACATGCAAGAGCATGTATATTCAAATTTACAAGATATCATAAAACGTTTAAGAAAATCTAGTGACTGCATATCAGAAATGGAAACTAGTGTGTAGTCCCTAATTAATGCTGTTAAACAAATAGTATTGATATCATAGGTAAGAATGTTTGACCATCACTAGTGTTACAGACCGAATGTATAATTGAGGTATATTCATGTGATTTCAATGTCTAGTGAAAAAGAATAGTGTGTGTCAAAAGACGGTATACAGGAATGAGACTCAAAATCGCAAATAGGTTTCAAACAGCAATGAACATGAACTAAGGTGAGAAATTGACACAGAGAATTTAGTACAGCAGTTTGCCACAGAGAAAGTCAAGAAAGTAAAATTTTAATCATCAGGTTGGCAGGACATCAATTTTATTTTCATTTTTGGTAAAATCTGTTTATTTTTTGACTCTGACTGAAGTTTTCTTCTGACTACATTTGGTGCTTCAGAATGTACATACTTTTTGTGTGATTAAAAACCTGTTTTGATAACATTTTGAAGGAATTTTTATCGGAAGAGTATTTTTTTTATATATATATGCATTTTTATAAATTACATGAAACTTTTTTTGCTTACCAGAATTCAGTTAGCAAAGTTTACGTATGTAATTCCTGAGGCTACTTGCCTTTCCAGACTTGATTTGAATTGAAGTTTCTATTGCTTTTGCTAACATATTCAATGCTAAGTGGCACTTTATTAGTATGACTAACTGAAAAGTCCACCAAAAACAAACAGCATATTACTTTTTTTTTTTTTTTTTTTTTTTTTGCAAAAGAACATATAGTCAAACTTTCCATCCAATTGGAGAATGCCTTTATTTTGAGAAAATAGAAAGCAAATCACAAACTGCAAAATTGACAACAATAAATTTGAATAGCAATTTTAACAGTAATTTTTTTTTTTTTTTGAGGGAGGAGGAGGACAAGCATACCAGAAAAACAAATTAGTAAATAACTTAGTATATACATAATCACTGAAATAAGAAAAAATATGTAAAAAAAGAACACATGAAAGTAATCAATTAAACTCAATAGTAAGAAAACAAATATATTTTTATTATTTTGTCTTTAAATTACATTTTGGTTGATCAGTGTCCAAACTAACATTTCAGTGCGTTTCACCTGTCAATGTTTTATAAGTTTTTTAAAAGAATTTTCAAAAAATTTGAACCTAAATTTCAAAAATATTTTGCTACAGAAAGTGTCAAAAATTAAACTTCAGGAGTTAAAAATTTTTTTTTTTTTAATTGATAGGGAGTATAAGAAAGTATTGGTATAGAGGAAGTAAAGAAAAAAGACGAATTAGATCAAAACAATAAATGTAGTTGTTACGAAATGTTGCTAAAAGTAACCAAGTCATTTTAAAATGTCACGATGTAGAAGAAAGTCATTAAGTGCTAAAAGTTCCAAGATGCAATAAATACAAACTTTAACTTATAAAAAAAATGTATGCAGTTTTTTGTTTCTTTAATCGATGCAACTTTTGGTGCTCATCTAAACTTACCCCAAAACAACAAAATTCATCTCATATTTTTATAGCATAAATAACTCCCTCATTATCTGATTAAAATATTTTACTTCAAAGATAATTTATGCAATGCAACCTTCTATGATAGATTCATTGAATAATATTATTTCACAAATCCTTTAACAATAAAAAAAAAAGTGAATGTCATGATCTAATATATCAGCAATGGGAAATCAGAAAAATAAAAATGGAAATAAAAACTACTCAAAGCATCTGTCAGTTTCCCATAGAAGAGACGTTGAGAACCTGTCCCTGCCTTTTCTCTATTTTCATGGCAAATGCTTGATTGAATTCCAATCTATGGTTCCCATTTGCCAAACTTTCATGAAAACACACACCAATCTAAAAACACCATCAATAATTTCCCTCACTTTTTATCTGTGCCTAAACCTAAATGCGGATTCTATGATCAAAGCTATTATCTTAGAACTACCCACCTTTGGAACTCTGTTTTATTTGCCAACTTTCCAGCTGACTACAATATGGTCGTCTTCAAGTCCAATGTAAACAAGTTCTTGATGAGCTGTCCTCTTAAGTAATCCAATTTACCAAATTTACACTTCGAATGATTACTATGATCCCATTGACTACTGTACACTCATAAAGCTTATCTTCAATTGGCCTCCAAGCCTTTATAAGAGACTAGCGGGGGGGGGGGGTACCTGGCGTTGCCCGGGTGTTTGTAGGTGTGTGTGTTTTGGGGTAAATGAAAAGAAAATCGTTGGTTGTTTAAAAAAAAAAAAACAAAGCCTTGACGCGCAGTTGGAAAATAGTAAAGTGTGGAAAAAAAAAAGTGCGACCTGGCAGGTGTCCGTTTTTGACGAGTTAATGACGTGAATTTTGAGTGTGGGACAGTGTTTTATTTACCGCGAGTCTGTTGGCTTCTTTTTTTATACAAAAAAGCTTAATGTACATGTGGCGATCGTAAGCAATAGCTCTTCAGCAGTTAACATTTTCTGAGGGACAGTTTTTAATGAGGTCAATAACCCGGTTTGTTTGTTTTTACCTAACTTTGGGGAAAACCAGCTCCCTGTTTATTAGGGGGAGTCTCTCGTCTCGAAATGAAAGCAACCGTCTGATATGATGAAACATTGACCAAACGTTACATCGCTTTCTATAGACCACTGGCTGTGGGTCAGTGATTTGAATCGAGTTTTGCTTTTTTTATACCGAAAAACGAAAGCAACACGTGCCGATCCGAAAATGTCGAATATTTAGCGTTTCAAAGTCGGGCAAATTAAATAGAGAGGCCATCCCCTGTTAAGTCGTAGATATTATCATTTAGACGTGATGTAAAAAGTTTTAAAAATGAGTGACGACCTCGAGAATCTGCCGGAAAAAAGCCTTTTGAAGACGTACACAAAAAGTGAACATACATACACACATTTTCATTTTGTAAAAAAAAAAAAAAAAAAAAAAATTGAACCACCATGTAGCCATCTTCAATTTGATTCTTTGTAAGTAGAATCGTTTTCAACCAATCACCACATTGTATGACGTAGCCCCTCCCTCCCAACTTACTTCTCGAAAATTGTTCTTTTTTCAGAGAAAAATAATTCCTAATTGATATCTGAACTTTATTTTGTAGGTTAAAGATTTGAAGCGGCAGCTTCATGCTGAACGTAAAAGAGCTGAGAAGTTACAAGAGAGGCTCCAAGAAGTACTCTCTGACCCCAAAAGCAGACATGGTAAGAACAAATATTTTGTTTGGCTTCTGGATTAAGAAAAACTGCTACACTGCACTTTTTTTTTGCATTTTCATTTAATTAATTTTTTTAATAAGTGGTGTGGATAATTGATTGAGATTGTCGGGCTGACTTCCTCATCTTGGTTGTTATTGTCACAATGTTTCGGCCGTTTTGCCCTCCGACCTTCATCAGGTGTTTTGTATCGAACTGGGGAACCGTTTGTTAGGAGTCTCGAACCCAACCCTTTATTATTATTACGGGGGTACCGTGTTCGGACTCCAGCTAGGCTCTGGGACATAGTTGCTGATTCTCTGTTTTGAATGTTACTTTTTCACTGCCTTCGTTCAGGATTGAACTCAGCACCTTTGGGTAACTGTAAACTTTGATACAACGTCTAGGACCACTCGGCCATATGTCACTAGGACATATGACAAAATACAGACAATTACTAGTGTGGATAAGTATCAAAATATGGTTTAGCAGTGATCAGATATGGGTCAAGGTTTAGAGATAGGTTGAAATTGAGTCAGGATGCTGGATTATTTCGAAAAGATGCAAAACAAAAAGGTGGCAATGATGATGAAGATATAAGTAGGTAAATACAAACTAGAACAAAATAATCAAGTGTTTATGTAACTGTTCCATAAATAAAGTGGTCTTCATTTTAAAACTTAATCTGTGCCATAAAAAACACAAGAAGACAAAACAAACTTTTGAATATTATTTGCATGCCCTTCATAATTAGTTTGGCAATTTTGGCATAGATTCAAACATGTGTGTGTCTGAAAGAGAGGGGGTGAGGGCTATATGTTGTTGTTGTAAAAAGTGTGTGCAAGAGAAAGAGAAGGCTTGTCATTATATGTGTATCTACCCATTTACTTACCTACATTTCTTTCTATTTACCTACTGGTCAGCTTGTTTACCTTGCTCATCTCCATTTATATACGACATACCTACTTATGTCTGTCTTCCTTGGATTGTGCCTACCAATCTTCTTGGAATAATTGCTATTTGTTTACTTTGGTGTCTTCTCTCTCTCTCTCTCTCTCTCTCTCTCTCTCTCTCCATCTACACACTCCTTCTCTCTTTCTCTCTATTCACTCACTTTCTCTATATCTTTCTTTATCTTCAAAACAACTTTTCTTTATTTGTCCCTATCTACTTTTGTAGGGGAGAATGCCTTAAGAACATTTCTCCTAAAAAAACAGTTCTATAGTGTTCTTATCTATTGACCTATCTAGCATGGCGAAAGTCTAGCTGCAAGGAAAAATCCAGAAACGCCCTAAAATGTTTATTTTAAGAAAATACACAAAATGTGCATTCTCTTATTCCTACTTCTTTTTCTTCATATTAGGTCAATGTATTGAACATTTAAAAGAGAAGAAGAAAAATTTCTTTGTATTATATTTTTCTTTCAAGAATTGATTTTCTTGTGTCAACTGCAGCAACTATTGATGATATTTACAATGAATAAATGACACTGCATTCCTCTGAATAATTGTACCTCCCCCTTCTTTCCCAAGTTGATCACTGAAAAATATGCTTAGAGATTCAACTTAACAAAATATAAAAATGTTAAAATTCTTTGTAAAATAAGGATTTACAAAAAATGGTTGAGAGATTATCATTATTTTTTTTTTCTTATTAAATATTTCCAATATATTGATTAACTTCAATTTATATAAAACCAGAAAAATGGAGTTTGTTTGTATTAAAATATAGTCATACATGAATGTTTACAGTTGAATAAATCTACCTTATTGGAAGTGAAGGGACAATTGTTTGTTTAATTAATTCATTGGAATATACAATTTTGCAAAGGATATAAAATGCTGTATATGTGTTTCTTTTCAAAATGATGACTCTTTTGTGTTAAAAGGAGAAAAGACATGAATTGAGCAAAATGAATCAGTACATCATTCAATAATTAATTCAGAAATATAATTTTTGTTAGTTTTTTATGCTCAAACATTTGTTTGTAATCATTTTCATTATTCCTTAAGCTTGAAATTATATTTTATTTGAAGTGTTACCCTTAAATTTGAAATTGCATTTTCTTTGGTTTGTCACTTTTAAACTTAAAATCATATTTTTTTGGTCTAGCATCCTAAAGTTTGAAGATCGTGTGGGCGTCTGTCCATTTTAGTTTGAAATCATATTTTCTTTGATTTGTCACCTTTAAGCATGAAATTGTATTTTATTTGAAATCATATTTTCTTTACTCAATTATCCTTAAGTTTAAAATAGTATTTCTGCATATTACACTCTCCATATTATTTGGATTCTTCAGACTACTGTTCTCATCTTCAGTGTCATTTTCACAACATTTCGGTCAATATAAATTCAAGCCTTCTACAAGTGTACCTTGTCAAACTCTGGAATCTGCACCACCCCTAACCATTCAAGTGCTGAACAAACTACACCAACTCACAAATAATAAAGAAATAATCCTATGTTGGATACCGAGTCATATCTGGCTTAATGGAAATGAGAGAGCTGACAAAGAAGCAAAAAGAGCTGCAAAGGGAAAAATCTCTATCATCAAAATACCATACACAGACTATAAAACCCCAAATTAAAAAAATGATTACCAACAAATGGCAAGAAGAATGGAATCAATAAGTAAACAATAAACTACTAAAAATTAAACCAATCATTGGAGAATGCTACCGAAAAAAAAAAACTCTAACAGAAAAAAATGAAGTTGTAGTAATACATATAGGCCGCTCTCAAAGGTGCTGAACCTTCATTATGCACAGAATGTCAGGAAAAGCTCACTTTCAAACATACATTACTGGAGTGTGCTGACTTTATTCCATATCAAAATAAATACTTTCAAACTTAAAGATCTCTTGAAAAAAATAAAACCAACCAAGATAACAGACTTTCTGAAAGAGATAAACTTATTCACCAAAATTAACTAACCTCTCAAACTTGGGACACACAATAACACACCAAAATTTCCACAAAATCTGCATGACCTTAAATGACCATAGAAAGGTTGATAGGTTGTTAAACACAAACATTGCTAATTGCACAGATGGAATGGACACATTTTGGATCAATTAGACTTGAGGTACTCCAGAATCAAGAAATACTAAAGGACACATGTTGAAACAATGACACTGGATTCTTTTACTTTCAGTTCAATTGTAAACAAAATATACAAGGATTTTTTGCAGATTTTTTTTAATTGATAGAAGTTTTATTTATTTATTTTAATTTTTTTTTGCAAACCATTTTATTATGGAAAACTTTTTTGGTTTTGTAAATAAATCTATTTTAAAATTAAAACTATTTTATGAATGCAAATGTGTATTGTTTAGTTTTTCATTTTAAATAAAACTTTTTTTCGAAAAATGTGCGTATAGCAAGACATGTATGTCAACATGTTTTACAAAAATATTTAAATATATTAAAGAAATACACAGAAAATATCTTGACCTTTTTGCTAGGAGCAAAGTGTAGTGTCTGTTATGATATTACACTTCATTTTTCCTGTCCTTGGAGAGTGAAGGATAAATCTCTTTAGTGTGAGAAAGTTTTGTTTTAATTTAAAAAACATAGAAAATTTTTAAACAACATGTATAAACAAAATTAAAAAATTTCAACAAACATTTTAAAAAGTGTTTTACTTTGTGGATTTATAAAAGAAGGAAGGTGTTTCATGAACAAACTAAAGAAACAAACATACAAAAAAACATTTCAGATGTGGTTATTTACTTGCCCCGCAACAAGTGCAGAGTTAGGGATGATTTGGATTGAGATGAAAATTAGAATTGCCTTAGTTTAGAAGTATTTGTTCTTCACTGACCAAAGAGAGAAAATAATCGCGTGTAGTATCAGAACAGATACTACAATTTGCACCTAATGGTTAAGGACAGTTTTGAAAAAATATTTATTGCATGCCGTTTTATTACAATCCAATATTTATTCATTTTTTTGTAAATTTAATGATTTGTAGTCATCCCTAAATCAGCAAATATCAAAATATTGAATCAATTTTTAAGATTTTATTTTATTATGCTAAATAAATATTTAATATATGCTTCCCTTGACTTTTGTTGAAATATATATATTTCACTACATTCAAAACTGATTTGTGTGTAACTTTGCCATCGTGGCAATGTATTTTTTATAAAATGCGATAAACATTTTTCTAAATAAAATTATGTATTTTTAAAATATTATTCCATTCATACATTTTGCTAAAAAAAGAATTTGTAACTTTTCTGAAGTTTACAAAACGTTTCATTTGTAAATAAAATTTTTTTGATTGCATCTATGAAGGCAAATGTGTGCATATTGCCTGCTTATAATTAAACCAAAAATAAGAGAAAAATAATTTTTTGTCAATCCAAAATGTGTCCTTTTGGTATTTGCTGATTTTTGTGTGCTTCAAATCTGATTGATTCTACATTTTATTTAAAGATATTCTTTGGTATTTAACTTTAATCCTTATGCTATTTGATAACATTTCTGCAATTAGGCATTGTTGTAATTGACGTGTTTCTTTTTATGCTCATAAGCTTTCACACATTCAACTCTGTAGAATTTGTTATGTGCCTTACATCATAGTTGGTAATCAATTCAGAATTTTCAATTTATTAAATAGACTACTCTGATGCCTTTAATATATCTTGTATTTATTTAAATTTTTTTTTGTATTAGGAATTGAATTTTTATAAGATTACTGAAGACAGAAAAAGGTACTTGAAACAGTCTAGACTGTGTAACCATAAAAAAACAAAACAAAATAAGGACAACTGTTCGGAATATGAATGCAAGTATGTCTGTGTTCTGGTGATTATTGAATTAGTATTATGTTATTTTTAACCTTTTTTTTTTATTACTTGTTGCAAAAGCAGAGCTCTCAATATAGTTAAAAAAAAAAAAAAAGATAATATTTGACCAAAAAAACTTTTTTGATCATGCTTTAGGATGAACTGTCAGTGAAATGCCGGCTTGATGGTTTTAGAGTTTTTCAACTTCACTAGTTAGTCTTGCTTTGGTTGGACACAAGCCCAGCCTCAAAAGAAAGCAATGTGCTACACAATTAAAGCAGATGTTACTAAATAGTATTTTGGAGCTCTAAGCTTAAAATTGGTTGAACCAAAGCTAAGAGGGACTGATCACTGAGGTTGGAAGGAAATTTCTCTCTTTTACTAATTTAATATTATTCATAAAATTGTTTTAAACATTTTTTGACCAGTTTTTTCCTACGCATTTTAATCACACAAAATATTCCTTGGTTTTATAATTGAGTTTATCTTGATTAGCTGTAACTAGTCTTGCTAGCCTTGAAGAATGGTATCATGAAGAATGAACATATACCATATTGCATCACAAAGGAGGGGGTAATGCTTAGGAAGATAGAATTATGATCACTGAACAGATACTGTAATAACCCCTCCCCTTAAAAATACATTAATAAGATCAGTTGATTGTAGATAGTATGAGAGAAGAACAGAAACTATGCCCGTGCCATTTCCTCTGGTATTAAGCATTGAATAGTATAGTAAACTGAATGCAGCATTAAAAGATATTTAATTAATAAAATTATTAAAATTATTAATACGTTAATAAAATTATTAATACTTGATTAAAATTATTAATACATGATTAAAACTATTAATACATTAATAAAATTATACATTATTAAAATTATTAACATTATTAATACATTATTAAACTTATTAATATATTATTAAACTTATTAATGCATTATTAAAATTATTAATACATTAATAAAATTATTAATACATGATTAAAATTATTAATATATTAATAAAATTATTTATACATGATTAAAATTATACAATTATTAATACATTATTAAAATTATTAATACATTATTAAAATTATTAATACATTATTAAAATTATTAATACATTATTAAAATTATTAATACATTATTAAAATTATTAATACATTAATAAAATTATTAATACATTATTAAAATTATTAATGCATTAATAAAATTATTAAGTCATTATTAAAATTATTAATACATTATTAAAATATTAATACATCATTAAAATTATTAATACATTAATAAAATTATTAATACATTATTAAAATTAATAATATAGTTTCAGTTTCAAGGGAACAGATACCAATTCTCTTAGCAGTAAATATTACCGTGCTTCAATGGTATTACCGAGGTAAAAAAAAAAACTCTGAATAGTCTTAATACCCCCTCCTTTCAGATATAGTTTCTCCATGTCAGTTCTCATCTCTTTTCATTTTTTTTTTACACATAAACTGGTTATCACTTTTAAACCTAACTATCACAAAATATTTAATTGCTTCCAACTCTCTTTCCAAAAACTGAGTTGAAAAAAGTGTTCTCATCCTGAGGCTTTCCAACTCTACACGCTCTGATCATCACCATAAAGCTACTTTTGCAGACAACCCATAGAAAACTTTCAAAACAACGTTGCTAAGTACAGATCTCTTATATATTTCCTCTTTAATACTAATGTTTTCACTAAATGTGCTGTTAATTTTAACAAGATTTTGAATATTTTTGCACATTGCTTGCATAACCTTCATCAACTACTTGCTTGTCCCTATTCATGCAAAACCTACCAGACAACATCTCTTGATACTTTGTAAAAACTTTCTCTAGATCCCCCCCCCCCCCAAAAAAAAAATTCTCACCAGGATGTTTCTCTTACATTTATCTCATAATATAGTATAAGTAGTATTTTTGCTCAACATAAAACACTAAACTGCATTACTGTCATGACTCAATGTTTGTTCAAAATTCAAAATTGGTTCAGTTGGAAGTTAAGTAATCTAATAATAGCTTTTTTTTATGGCTATTTTAAATGTCTCGTTACAAATGCATTTCTCCTATAAATTAAACAACTTCAGACGAATACAGCATTTTATTAGAAAAACAAACACCTTTTTCCATGTTTCTGTTAAAATGCATAAGAAATGAAGTGAAGTTAATCTTCAATAATTGATGACATCATTTGTTGGCTTTTGAATGGTAGGTACAATAACAAAACAAGCGCATGCATTATTCTGCGAGTACAAGGCAATTTTTGATGCATTTAAATCTGTTATTTTTTTGCAGGCGTTGATGAATTATTCAAACCTGTGGATGCTAGCGATCGGACAGAGAGTAGGTAAGTCAAACAAAGCTATAAACAAATTTGTAGATATCTAGATATACAGTGTGTATGATATATATATATGTATGTGTGTGTATGAATCTCTATATATGTATATATATATATATATATATATATACTTGCATGGATATCCGGTGTTGCTCGGATGGACATGAAATTTTGTTTGGACAGAGCTGCAATACTAAGGATATTGAGCAACTCCCAGAAAATAATGGAAGAACTAGGTGATGAACTGGACCTGCCCCCAACCCCCCAAAAGAATCAAAACAACTTTTATTTCAATCAAAATAGAAGTGAATACCTGTGGGGCTGCAAAAAAAAAAAAAAGGCACACTGGGCAGACTCGAATCTTAAATGCAAAAGAAGGGAAAAGGGTAAGTGGTAAATGCTTTTGACCACTGAACCATGACAACTTATGATGTCATGACCTTGAAAAAATAACGTTTATGAACATAAATGCCTCTGTGACTTGCAAAAAATGGCATCTCAGAAAGTGACACCCCCTCCTCCATCCTTGCAAGAAATGGTCCAGTTGATCACCACAGAATAAATCTTTTTTTCTAATTTTCAGATATTATTTATGCAAGGGATCGCTATTTCACATAATACTGGTTTTGACCCGGTTCGATACGGCTGACGAAAGTTTTTAGCGGTCACACACAAACATACAAACCAACGTTTTAGATTTATATAATAAACTAGCGGGGGGTACCCGGCGTTGCTCGAGTGTTTGTAGGCGTGTGTGGTTGTTAATGAAAACCTAAGAATAAGCGAAGTAGAAAAAAAAAAACATAAAAACGAACGTTAAAACTTAAGCGGGGGGGGGGTACCGGGGGGGGGGGCGGTAATCAAAACATTGGAAAAAAAAAACACAAAAAAAACTAATGTAAGACAAACGAACGATGTTAAATGTAAAAATCAAAAAAACAAAAATGAAAACAGAAAAACAAACGTTAAAACTTCTGAAAAAAAAAAAAACACTTGAAAAATGGCTTAAATAAGCCTGTTTCGATATTAAAATTTAAAAAATCGGTGGTTACCTGGGTGTTTTTGGGTGTGTGTGGTCGGTTGGGGGTGTTAATGAAAACCTAAGAATAAGCGAAGTAAAAAAAAAAAACCAGAAAAACGAACATTACGTGAAAAATGGCTTAAATAACATTGGTTCAATATTTAAATTTAAAAAATCGAAAAAAAAAAGAAGAAAAAAGACATCTCACACCACGATTCGAACATAAAACGTTTAGATAATGACCCAACACTCTAACCAACTGAGCTAACACGACGTACATGAAATTCAGTCAGTTCTTCAACTATTTAAACTAAATCAGGTCATGGCATCATCTGACACATGCGTTGACCCCCCCCCCCTCCTATAGAAAATTGTTGATTTCAGGGTGAAAAATTAACGTTTTTGGCCAATATTTTGATATTTTTCGGGCTAAAGATGGAGCTTCAATATGATACCAAGTTTGTGAATTTTTGTTCTGTCTGTCGAAAGTTTTTAGCGGACACACAAACACACATACATACATACAAACATACATACATACACACATTTTTGCTTTTCTATATATAGACTAGTGGGAGTTCCCGGCATTGCCCTGGTGTGGAGAGGTTTTATGGTAAGGGTATTGATTAAAGGAGCCCTTTAAAAAAACTATTTCAAAACCTCCCTAAAAAAATGAAAACCTAAGAATATGTGAGTGCAAAAAAAAAAAAAGTAGTAAGCAGGCTCAAATGCTAAGAATAGGAATAGGAAGTAAAAATAGTGAAAAAAACAAACAAAAAACAAACGGTTTAGCTGCCACACCCACCATAATATATGACATTGCTGCTGTTCAAATTAAGCTTTGTCATTGTAAGGCGTATGATGACTTTACAAAAATGTTGACGAAAAAAGTGACCCCTTCTTATAAAAAAAACAGCCCAGTTGACAGTGAAAGAATTAATATTTATGGCCATTTATGGCCAAAAAACTGAGTTTTCAAACAATACCAATTTTGTTCATATTGGGTGCGTGTGTCAAAAGTTTTAGCGTGACATGCAAACATACACATACACTGACAGGCGTTTGAGATTTATATTAGACATTAGCCTGGGTGCCTGGCGTTGCGCAGGTGGCTGGAGGTGTGTGTGTTGAGCAAAAAAAAAAAATTTAAAAAGAAAACGTGAAGCTCGAACCTGTACCACAAAGGAGGAAGAAAATGTGAAAAGAAACCCTCAAGAAACATGACGTCTTTGTTATTGTGTCCATCTCAAACTGGAAGTGGCGAAAGTTTAAATTAAGGCTAGTCAATCAAAAAGAGGGGATAACTTTAAAAAATATTGTTGAAAAAAGCGACCCCCTCCTTGTAAAAAAAGTGCCCAGTCGAAGGTGAAGGAATTAATGTTTTTAGCCAATTTTTTAAATATTTTTCATTCAAAGAGTCGAGCTTCAAAACGATACCATTCTCGTGAAAATCTGTCGCCTCTGTCCAAACTTTTAGGCAGACATACAAACATACATGCATACATTTAAACAGACAAGTGAGATTTATTTAATAGGAGACAACAGGTGGCATCCAGAGGAAGTAACTTGAAACCAGTTTCTAAAAAAATCGATGTACAGTAATAATTCAAAATAAATTAAATATATTATGAATATGAATCAACTTTTAGTAAAATCCTTTTTCCTTGATGTAATATGCAAATGAGGTCGCCTCTTAATCTTATATTTTGCAAGAATCATACCATATATAGAAATAAATGAAATGGGAAAGTAATGGACATTTTGTATATATTAATCAAATTGTGAACAAGCATACAAACAAACAGATAAACAGACAGGAATACGGAATTTATATATATATATATATATATATATATATATATATATATATATATATATATATAAATATATATATATATATATATATATATATATACACTAACTATACCCGGCCACGCATTGCTGTGGTTCAGTTTGTTAAAATGGAACACATTCCTCAAGAAAAATTGCATTTTGTTCATTTATTTACTTTTATTATTTGTTGCAATTTTTTTTATCAATAAAAGTTGTTGTTCCCCCCTCCCTCCGCAAAAAAAAAAAATTAATTTTTTACCATAAATTGTTAGGTGAAAGTTTTTTTGATTTTTTTTTCAGGAAGATTTGCACTTTTTTTTTTTAAAGAAATTTGGTAGTAAACGTTTCTTTTTGAAAACGGAATTATTATAAAAAGAACAGATGAATGCTTTATATGAACATTGTATATAGGTGAAAGTAGAGAAAAATTAGATTTTTTTTTTTTCAAGAGATTACAAATTATTTTTTTTTCAACAGATGTTAAGAAAAACAGAAAACATACTTCCATCATTAATTATGCAAAAAAATAAATAAAGTGGAAAACTTTCTGTTATTAATGTTTGCTAAAAAAAAAATACAGTAAACTTCGCTTAAGTGTTAGCATATGCTGCATCTTAAAAAGTTGGTTCACGCTGACAATTAAATAAAATAAATGCCTAAAAATTAGTAAAAATAACTAAAATCATGAATGACGGCTCTTGGGGGGGGGCAAGTAAGTAGGAACAACACAATCATTTGTGTAAAATAATTAATATTCGAGAAATTGTAAACAATAACAAAAATACCTGATACCAAATACAGTAAAATTCAAGTATCTTTTATACGTGCTGAAACTGTGTTTAAGTTATTTTTATTTCATTTCTTTTATTAAAAGTTGTCTTTCCAACAATTAACTTGTTGCATGTCGTTTAACCATTGAAGACTTCACTCTTGGAAAATTGTATTGAAAAATCTATGACTATAACTAACTCTAAATTTGGGAGTACGACTCGAACTTAGGGTTAGTAATAGAGAAGTCATTTGTTAGGTGTGTCAGAAATTTCCTGAAAAATATTGAATAATTCCACCCCGTTTTCCAAGCTTATAACTCCTCGAAAAATGTAATTCAAGCCCTAATTTTTATTTTCAATTAAAGGAGCAAGGACTAAGGTTTCATAAAAAAACAAAAAAAAACAACGTTTTTTTAGAAAAAAAGGTTTTAAACTTCGGACTTTACAGGTAAATTTTTGAAAAACACTACTTTTTTTGTTTTAAATTTGAATATATTATTTATTGATCTGTTATCTTCAATTTGTGATATATAAAACTTTGGTAAGTAAATTAATTATTTACTTTTTAATAGACATTTGAAAATGGGGGGGGGCTTGAATTAAAAAAAACGTTTGTCTAAAATATTATATTCGGTTTATTGGAAAGAGCATAAAATTTCATATTGACCCTGAAAATATCGTAAAAATTGAATCAATAGAAAAATTTTGATAGATTTTTAAATTTTAAAAATTGAAAATACTGAGCTCGTAAAATTCAATTAATTTCATTACTGTTTTTTAAAAAATAAAAAAATAATATTTCTATTACTTTTTATACAACTTTAATAGTTTATTTTGGAAGTATAACCCATAAAGAAAATAAACAATCCACTTTTAAAAGAGAAATTACAAGTTTTTTATATTTTATTCACAGTTTCGTGTTAGGGGTATCAAAAATTCATACAAAAATTCTGATACACCTAGTCATTTCTTTACAACTTTTGAGAAATAGGGTCTCCTTACTCCTTAAGCGATAAGCAGACATTTGTTTATTATTTTTTTTTTATTCAGTGTGTAAAATCCACTTTGAACAACATATTTGGAAATTAGAAAAATAAAAAAAACGAAAAAACTTTGTTTTAGCATGTTAAAAGTATTTAGGTTGGTAGATAATTAAATTCTACTGTGTTTGGTGTAAATTTTTTTTTTTTTTTCTGTTTTTTACATTTTAGAATTTTTGACTAAGGGGGGTTGTTTAGATCGTATTTTAAACTAAACTACAGAGTTTGGAATGCCCCTCCCCCTAAAATGTACTTGGAAAAATCGATTTTATAGCGAGATTTAAGAATGGTTAGCCGAAAAAAAGGTGAAAAACAAAACAAATAATCAATAAATAATTGTTACTAAAGGCAATAAATGCTACTTTTTTTTACTTACATGAATGAGTTTATTTTATGTTTTAAAGTATTTTCAAGCGCTTTTCTTTATTTTTTAATCTAAAATTACGGGTGTGTGGGTGCGAAATATCTGCAGATTTTCTAGAATTCCCTGCTAGATTGCAAACAAAATCTCCAGATCTAGCGGGAAAACCGCTAAATTGGAAACACTGGTCACGTAATAGCAAGCGGTGATAAATAATTTTCCATAAATAAAAAAAATGGCCTATTGGTACAAAGAAAACCACCTATTTATTATAGAAAAATTAAATATAATGTTATAATTAAAAAGAGATATATAAAAACACGCATGGGTACAGTAAACATATTATACCAAAATGTCAAAGCAATCATTTATTTAGTTATTTAGACTATTAATTACAAACGAAACAAGAGTTACATTTTTATATATATAGATATATAGTGTTTGAGACAAATGTAGTAATTATGTGATATTCTTGGATTGCAGAATCATTTCAACTTTTTAATAACATTAGTGTGCGATGGAGAACTTTTGGTCTGTTTGAGAGCTGGAGATCATGCATGACTTAAAGCACCACAATATTAAAAGATAGCATCATGTGGTGCTCACCACAATGTTTCTCTTACATTTATCTCATGATAAATATAGTATCAGTAGTATTTTGGCTCAACATAGAACACTCTTTACAAATGCATTTCTCCTATAAATTAAACAACTTCAGACGAATACAGCATTTTATTAGAAAAACAAACACCTTTTTCCATGTTTCTGTTAAAATGCATAAGAAATGAAGTGAAGTTAATCTTCAATAATTGATGACATCATTTGTTGGCTTTTGAATGGAAGGTACATTAACAAAACAAGCGCATGCATTATTATGCTGATAAACAAATATGTAGCATTTTAAAGTTTTTAATAACAATAATGTGCAATTTAGAGCATGAATGACTGCAAGCGTCACAATATTAAAAGATAGAATCATAATAATTGATACAGTATTAAATATTGTAAATTTTAACTGCAGTTTAGTATTTCTTTTATTTATGTAAGCCATGAGATGCTAGTGTGAAAATTGTGATCCAGAAGTCAAAGAATTCGCTAGCAGGAACGATCATAGAAGGTCTTCTGTGTTTGTACAAAACAATTTCTCGAGAAGCTGCAAAGAAAAGTGTAGCAAGGTCCAAGCAATATGAATCTTGGCGAGGGTATGTAGGACATCTTGGTGCTGATTATAAAGGAAGCATTGAAGAATATTTTCACTATGTTTAATAGAAACATTACAAAGGCCTACTACTCATCAGCAACGACCAAAGGAACCACTTTATGAAAGCTCTCTAGGTGAAACACTTAGTTAAGACTGGAATTCTTTTGTTCTTCTGGGGCCATTTGCATAACATGTAAAACAACAAGTGGTTAACCTACAAAGTCTTGTGAACCTTGATAAAAGATATATTCGGGTTCTTCTTAAAAAATAACTTTTTCAGAACTAGTTTCAGAATGTACAGAACAACATATAGTTCTGCACATTATGAAGTTCCTTCAAATTGTGATGGTCTTTGGGTGTATTTCTGGTGAAGGTTATGTCATGCTGCCTCAAGTCTTTGAAAAGGAACTCACACTCAATTCAAATGGTTGTATGGAGTTGGTTTCCACTTATCAAGCAATGGCTGGAGAGTGCCTGTGGGAAGGCCATATGTCTGATAGCAGAACTCGGCTCTACACTTTTCCAAAACCCCAGAAATGCGTGTCTGCGAATTTTATCAATTTCAACATCTGCAAATTTACGTTTCTGAATTTTTGAGATGATTATTTGGATTATTTTGGGTTCTTCTCAAATCTTGTGTTGTTTTCCAAATGAGAATATTAATCCAAAGTAACTATTTAGTCATTATTATGAACTAGCAGGGAGACCTGACGTTGCCCGGGATTGAATGATGATCAACGAATATTACACACTCCTATATTTTTATTGTCATCGAAAACTGTGAAATCGCCTAGGAGGAAGCTTCACATGTCTTCATGCAGTAACTTAGTCCAAAATATATATTATTCTACATTGCACTCTTGAGAACCTACTGTTTTTTTTATAAAATTATTTTATATGAACTTCTTTCCAGTTAACAAAAACAAACATCAAGAAATTTACATGAGAGGTTTGAACCTACAGACCACATCATGCAAAAAAAAAAAAAACACGTAAATTTTCAAGTCTTATAAAATTCTTTGCAGTTAAAGAAAAAAAAAATAAAGAAATTTACATGCAGAGTTTGAACTTACAGTCCATGTCATGCACCCCCCCCCCCAAAAAAAACCGAAAATGCTATCAACTTACCCACAGTAGAATTTTCATGGTCCATTGTTCTATCATTGTTGCTAAGCGATGACATGGAAAAAAAATGGCTTTACCGAGAATAGATAAATTAAAATAATGGTTTTGATTATCGATTATTGGTAATATTCTGAGACAAAACTTAACTAAGATCACTCCCAGACTTATAAACTAAAGTTCTGTAAATTTTAAAGAAAATCTATTCAGCCATTTCAAAGTCTATAAGGAACGATCTCACACGCACACAGACAAAGTTGCATTTATATAATTGTAGAGATAATCTGTGAATTTGTTATTTGTAACAACATGGACGATTATGTGTGAGGCACAGTTGCAAAAGATGCTAACCATATTATCTGCAACACTAAAAACAAGCTGATTTCCATGATCAAACAGATGTTCAGGCATTTCTTCAAGGACATCATAAAGCTGCATGCTCCAATATTCTGTAAAAGATCCTTTAAGAGATGCATTCTGAAATTTGAGTATGTATTGGCCAAGATCTGATATATATAAATCTCAGCATTTTTTTTATTGTAAAATGAAATAATAATATTGGAATACTTCACCCCCCCCCCATCAGATTTACATGTTTCTAGAGGAACTGTAGAGTCAACGATTGTAAGCCAAGCAGTTTACTTTAAAAAAAAAAAAAAAAAAAAGACTCCTTTAATTGAAATCGCTTTTTAAAATGCATGAAACTGTCTGAAAAAAATATGGTGGAAATTGTCACATAAAAACATGTTCAACAATCAGTGCTAGAAAAATGATCCTCCCAGATATCTTGAAATTAGTTTTATTACTGGTATCCCACAATAATTGGCTTTGAACAGACGAGAGTATGTGCACATCTATTCTATATCTTTCTGAGCATACAATGTAAATGTTGATACAATGCAATAAATTAGGCAAAAATATTTTGCATATTTTTTGAGGGGAATAATCTAGATTATCCATTTTACAATCGCATTCATGAGAATGACAAACAATATATGAAAATAAAAACGTTTTAAAGAGAAGCGGATAAAAAGATAGGAGTTGAAAGTGTGTCTCGGAAGATTCTTCATTGAGTGTATAAGAGCAATCTCTGACTAAAAAAATAGCAGTTCAAGTTTAAACATTTTAAATATTTTTTAAAAAGTTAATAAAAATGAATTTGATTTTATTTCCTATTTAAAATGTTTGTACTAATAAATATTTCTGGAAATAATTTGAATGGTACTTTTTATTTATATTCAATGCTAATGGGTGTATTTTAATTTTGTTCTAATGTTGGACTAATATCTGTTTACCATGTACCAATGCTCAACTATCATCTCTTTACTGACTTCCAGTGTTGAGTTAGAGTTCAAATAACATGTACCAAAATAAGACTAGTCTCTTTACTTCATTTCAATGTTGAACTAGCATTTCCTTACCTTGTTTCAATGTTTTAATAGTATCCCTCTATCTTGTTATTATGTTGCATTTGTGTCTGTATCTTGTTCCAATATTCGTTCCAATGTTGGACCATTATCTCTTTACAATATACCAATGCTGAACCATTATCTCTTTACACTGTACCAATGTTGGACCATTATCTCGTTAAATGTACCAATATTGAACCATTATCTCGTTAAATGTACCAATGTTGAACCATTATCTCATTAAATGTACCAATATTGAACCATTATCTTTTTACAATGTACCAATGTTGGACCATTATCTATTTACAATGTACCAATTTTGGACCATTATCTCGTTACAATGTACCAATTTTGGACCATTATCTCGTTACAATGTACCAATTTTGGACCATTATCTCATTACAATGTACCAATTTTGGACCATTATCTCGTTACAATGTACCAATTTTGGACCATTATCTCGTTACAATGTACCAATTTTGGACCATTATCTCGTTACAATATACCAATGTTGGACCATTATCTCGTTACAATGTACCAAATTTTGGACTATTATCTCATTACAATGTACCAATTTTGGACCACCATCTCTTTACCTTGTACCAATGTTAGACTCTCATTTCTTCATCCTCGTTGCAATACTGTATACATTTTTCTATTACTTTGTTCCTGTTGCAATATTTTTGTTTGATACTCGTGTATGCTCCTTGAAAGTTGGAAGGTTCTATTTATAAATGATGCTGATAGAAACTGACGAATAAAATTAATTCACATTCTTCTATCAACCAATCAGAAATTAGAATTTTTCCATAAAAATTTAATTTTTTAGCATTCCAGCACATAATTTTTTCGTGTCAACATGAGATGGATCTTTTGCTCTTTGCTTGCAAAATTATAAAGTTCAAAACCTGTACAGAACAGCGACCACTGAAAATTCTTCATTTTCAGGAAACTCTTCTGAAATTAAACATGGCTTCTAATTCAAGAGGTTATGGACTTGGTCGATAGACTTTACTTCAATGGATCAAAATCAAAATTATAATTGTGGCAAGTAAAATTTTTAGGATATTTATGAATTCAAAAGTTACACAAAGTAATTCAAGCACAACCTGAAAACAAATAGCCCTGAGTTTATTGAAAAGAATGCAACTGCCTTTGCAGAATTAATACAGTGCTTAGATAGCAGAAATCTATCTCTGGTAATGCGAGAAGCCTTGCATGATGGCTGCAGAGCATTGAACATATTTAGAAAGCATTATTTATTGAAAAGAAAACCCAAAATTATTATTTTATATTACTGAACTGACATCTCTAAAACGTACGTAAGCCGAGATTACAAATTATAAGGGCCTAAAACTCAGCAAATTAATTAAAAACGTCTGGCGAAGTTATTAGAGACAGTTTGTTAATCTCCGTGGTCTTTAAAGGGTTGCCAAGTGATTTTAAGCTGTTTACCACCATGATAACTCAGAAAGAAAAACCCATGACTTTTAGTCGGTTCAAGGTAGCACTTAGGAGTTATGAGGAAACTGAAAAAAGGTTGCAGAAAAAACAAATCTACAAATATCATGAAATTTAAAAATGCCCACATAAAAGTACTAAAATTAAATTATACCTTTACTTTGAATAAAACCTGCAACTTTTCCAAAAATAATTTTATTTGCTACAATTGTTCACAAGAGTTTCCAATGTAGATACAAGAATTTTAAAAGGGACTTTATTAAAAATGTGGAGAGCTCCGTTAGTGAACATACATCTTTATTTTCATGTACGTTTGACGCTTCAACAACATTTAACAACTTTCTTGTGGTGCAATGGCACATGTAATTACGAAGGAATCGGATTTTATCAATTTTGATTCCAACTTTAACCCTCAGTCACTTTGTAGAACTAGCCGATGGCAGTCAAGGAAGTGATATCGTTTTGAAGAGAATGTTAAAATCTAGTTAAGAGATAATAAAGGTGAACTTTGTTTCTGTATTCTGGAAAACGCTGTTCTAATCCCAAAATTTAAACAAAATATATTTTCTGTACAAAGCGCCTCTAAACAAGGTGCAAATATAAACTTTAGCCCCAATAAATCAAAACTGGTGTACCTGAATGGAACTGTATTTTATATTAAAGAAAATGGAAGACTATATTATTTAAACGGCATGGTCCCATTAAAAACTGCCTGCCATGATTTACAGACTTGGCATAAAATTCTTGGGCACTGCAATATTCCAATAAAAAGTAGCCGAATGTTGTTTATGGAATGAAAATAAAAACTTCAAAAAACTTGACAAACTATGATGTTTGTACACAAGGAAAAATGGCAAAGTACCAAAACAAGATGTCAGACAAGAAGGCCACAAAAATCCTATCACTGGTACATTGTCCCTTAACTAGATTTTAACATTCTCTTCAAAACGATATTGCTTACTTGACTGCCATCGGCTAGTTCTACAAAGTGACTGAGGGTTAAAGTTGGAATCAAAATTGATAAAATACAATTCCTTGAACAGATGGGCAGAGAAAACTTCAGCTATGCATTTTATTTTATAAATCATTATTCTAGTTTAATAATGGTCTGTTTCTTAAAGAACAAATCTGATACTTTGCTAGAAACTAAAAATATTTAGCTGACATGACCTCTTAAGGTGCAGTAAAGTGCATTCGCTCTAACAATGGTACAGAATTCACTAATAAAGACTTTGAACTTTTATTGATTAACCATCCTATCAAACATGAAAAATTGCCCCTGAATTCATCTCTCCAAAATGGAACTGCCGAAAGATCATGGCGGACACTTTTTGAAATTGAAAGATGTCTACTCATGGAATCAAAACTCCCCCAAAACCTCTGGACGTATGCACTTATGACTGCTTCATATATATAACCGGTCCTTTAAGAAAAGATGTTCTTAAATCCCAATATAAAGCTTTTTGCAGTAGAAAACCAAATTTAAGCAGAATGCATGTATTTGGTTCAACTTGCTTCACATTTATAGATAAGAAAAACAAATATCGAAATCGGTTGTGGTATATTCTTTGGGTACGATAAAAACAGCCCAGCCCACTTAGTATTTTTTTCCAGACAAAAACAAAATAAAAATAATTCAATGTGTAAAATTCACAAACACGTTTAATTTCAAACACATAAATCCATCATATGAAGAGGATGAATTAATATTTCCTAAAATTCATGGAACAAATGATGATAATGAAGTCACCATTGATGAAGAAATAATAATTAATAATGATGACAGTGATGATGCCAATATTGAAGTTGAAAATTCATCAGAACGTTACCCCAAAAGAAGTAAAAGATGACCTGATTTTTTTATGGTTGACAATTTGGAAGATTATTAAATCAACTATTGCTATTCCATGGATAATACACCAATAAATGCTTTAACAAGGAATAACAGAATAATATTTAACAGAAAATAATGCCTATTCGGTAGTGCCTCTCCTAAAGGATAAATATGTCATTTCTTCAAAATGGATCTTTACAAAAAAGACTACTACATCACACGTTGAACAGTACAAAGCTAGATTTGTTGCTAAAGGATACTCTCAGATTTATGGTATAGAATATTTTTCTACGTTTTCACCTACTATAAACTTAATGACAATCTGAATTTTATTGCAAATCACATCACAATATAACCTTAACATCCATCAAATAGATGTAAAAAATGCTTCTTTAAATACCCCAATGGACTGTGTAATTTATATTACCCCTCCAGAAAGATTCATAATGAAAAATAAAAGTTGCATGTGGCAGCTTAAAAAAATCACTGTATGGTTTGAGGCAGAGCGATCGATGCTGGAATACAGTATTTCATGATTATATGATCGAACAACAATTCAAACAATACCCAGTGGATCCCTGTTTGCATACCCAAAACAACGACAATAAACAACTGATTTTGGGTTTATGAGTTGATGACATTTTCGTCGCATCAAATTGTGATGTAATGTTAACCGATGTTAAAACAGATTAAATAAAAAATTGGTGCTAGTGCAGAGAGTGATCCGCGCTATTTTTAAAATTGTATTTCCAAGTTTAATTAAAGTTTTATGATATGTTTTTTTATTCAATTGTAAGGTTGAAGTATAGAATAGGTACAAAACACCCTCCCCTTCCCATGTTAAGAATGGCTTTTTAAATAATAACGTTATTATTTATGTCTGGATCACTCTCTGCACTAGTACCAAAAAATTCAAATCTTGGCAAAATATCATGGTTTCTGGGCATAAAATTTACTTATGAAATAGGAATTATTAAAATCAATCAATCGAGGTACATTGATAAGATCCTATTAAAGTTTTGAATGCAAGAATGCAAGAAACGTTCTACACCAGTTGTAAATGATATCAATAAAAATACACACAGAATCTGAAATAATTGACAATAGACTATACCGAGAGATAATAAGAAGCCTTATATACTTAATGATTGCTAAGAGACCTGACATGTTACACAGTAACAAAACTATCACAAAATCTATCAAGACCGAGAGTGAAGTATTTGAACAGAGCTAAACAACTTTGTTATTAAAGAGGAACTAAGGAACAGCATTTAGTATATAAAAAGTCAGCAAATTTTCTATTTTCTCCTTTCCCTTTGTTTTAATTTTACTTAACAAATATAAAAATAAATTCCCTTTTTTATAAAAATTTCCTATTTTTATCATTTTGTAGTTTTAGTGTTACTTGACAAAAAAATTAAATTCTTTCTTTTACGGATATATATTACATGTATATTCATATATATATATGTATTTTAGAATGGGAATGCATAATTAAAATTAAAAATGGCTTTAGTTTCACATGCTCACCTTTTCAAGGTAAAAAAAAATCAATTTCTTTTATTTTTGTTTATTTTTTTACATTACAAATTTATATATATATATACGAAAATCCTTTCAGCCCATGTTCAAAGATAAACAAACATATATATATATATATATATATATATATATATATATATATATATATATATTTGTTTGTTTGTTTCTTTTTTTATCTTCGAACATGGACTGAAAGGATTTTCCTATTATGTAAAAAAAAAAAATAAGGGGGGGGGTTGCAATATTTTTGTTTGATAATGGGGTATCCTCCCTGAAAGTTGAAAGATTTTATTTATAAACAATGCTGATAGGAACTGATGAATCAAATTAATCCACGTTCTGGTATCAACCAATCGGAAACGAGAATTGGTCCATAAAATGAAGGATCTTTTGCTCTTTGTTTATGAAATTATAAAGTTCACAACCTTTACAAAACAGTGATTCATTGAAAATTCTTCATATCCAGGACTTGTATAAATTAGCTACCCATTGTAAACTCTTCTGAAATTAAACATGGCTTCTAATTAAAGAGTTCCAATGTTGGCCCAGCAGCAATCTTGTATCTTGTACTGTTTGCCAAGCACACATCCATTTAAATGTGTTTATTTCTCAACTCCAGATTGAATGTTTATTCCTTTCCAACTTAAGTTATGAATCTTATGCACATTATTATTGCCATTTATTGTTATATTTTTTTTTTCTTATCATTTACCACTCATTTGCCATCACCTCTTTTGTAGTTCTGCCATAAATGTACATTTATTTCCCTTTAGTAACACCATATTTTTTCTTTTTCTTAATCAGGTGTAGAAAAAGAAAATAGAGTTTAGCAAATAAAAACAAACATGGAAATAAATTTAAATAAAGTAAACAAAATAGAACAACATTAAATATTCCATTACTTAAAGAACACTCAATAAAATGAAATAACATTTTAAGGAATTAAAAAATTAGGCCATCGATTACAAAAATTGTAATTATTATACTTTAATAAGCCACAAAACAATTTAAAAAAATTTTTCTTAGCAATTGAGCGAAAATAAATTATATTTGAAAAATGCATTTTAGGCTTCTATAGTTCCTCTGTCATATTTCAGTTTGAAATAGCATTTTATGATTCATTGGATCATAATAAAGTATTTAGTGACTCAATCAATCCGTTTGTCAGTCAGTCACACTTAAGTTTGAAATTACATTTTCATCACTAAACATGCAGATTGAATTATCACACAGTTTATTTTTGAAAGGTCCTTGTATCTTGATAAGAGACTCTAGTTGTCAATCAGTCTGTCACTTTTAAGATTTAAATAGCATTTTCTTTAGAGTGTCTTCACACTAGAGCATTAGTTTCAAAATAAAATTTTTTGTCCGTTATGCTAAAGTTTCAAAATAAAATATTTTTGGAGGTCATGTTCTAGTTGTAAAATAGCATTTTTTTGTTATATTATGCTCGTTTCAAAATAACATTCTGTTTTTGCTATATCATGCTCAAATTTCCAAATTACATTTCTTTTCTGTCATGCTCAAGTTTCAAAATAACATTTTTTTTCTGTCATGCTCAAGTTTCAAAATAACATTTTTTCGGTTTGTCATACTCCAGTTTCAAAATAGTATTCTTTTCATATATTACACTCAAGTTTCAAAATAGCATTTTTTTTGTATGTCATGCACATTTCTATAAGAAACTGTTTCATTAGTTTGTGTGTCACACTTTGAGTTTATCACATTTCCATTATTTAATGTATGGATTCACTGAATGCATCTTTCGAATCGACATATTCTCTCATTTTTGTAAAATTTTGATTGTAATGATCTAGAATTTTCTCTGTAAAAATGCTTTTTTTAATTTTTTCGCATGATTTCATGAGAAATCTTTTCAAATTGAACTTAGTTCTTTGAAAATTTTAATTCATAAACTTGCATTCTAATTGTCTTAATATGATCATGCTTTTTCATTTGACTAGAGATTCATACTGAAGAGTAATGTCTTCTATATTCTGCAGATAATGCAGAAATTGATCTGAATCGATTGAGGGGGGAGCGTATCAAGCATTGATTATAAAAAAAGACAATTTTAGTAAATGCAGAGTCTTATCAAGAACTGCAGAAATGAAAATGCAAAAAATTAAACATGGGCAATTCTAAAAATCCCAATAATACTGCATATAAAAAATTTCTAAGAAAGGAACTTAAACTTAAGTACAAATATAATTATTACTATAACAAACTGTGCCTACGAAACTACTGCAGTTAAGACATCATTATTGCTTAGGTAGATAATAGACAATGATTTTAATATGAAGATTATCCTTTCTAATGTTTTTTCCAAAAAATAAAAAGCAATTTGTTAGTTTTATTGAATAGACCAAATTTTTGTATCATTATACCAATCGTTATCAACTCATTGAATCTCAGTGCATGTTCATAATAGACAAGTAATTCTTTCTTTTTTTTTTATTAGAAAATAATAGGATGTTAAATACACTAATGTGTATTTCTATGCAGATAATCTCTTAAACTAATGAACTGATCATTATGGATTTGGGAATATGAGTTAGATAGCCACATTATCTGTAAACGTTAACATTTCAGAAGTGCATCTATATCACATTAGGTATAACAAGGTGTGAATAAATGTTTTGACTTCGATCAATTTGCAAACTCCAGCAAGTTCAACTGCATGTTTTTCAGAGCAGTACAAAATATACCAACATTTTTCACTTACATTTTATTATATTAATAAAAAGAAAATCTTTGATTTAAAATTAATCGAGAGAAGGGGGTAGAATCAAAACCGCATCTTCAATGTTTTCAATCTGATACTTTCCCAATGTTGGATGTATTACCATTGCATAGTTAAATTAATTAATCTGAAACAGAAAATACTTCACAAGCATAAATCATGTATAATGATTAACTAGACGAAACCCAAATACAAATATAGACATTTTTTGAAGACATTCACCGATGCAATACAGGCAAGTAATGCAACGTAACAGAGCAATACACATGTACATACCTCACCCACTGAGTAGAGACCTCTATCATTGATAGGATGGATATCTTCCGCCAATGTAAGGCTTGTATCTAACATGGAGTATAAGTGTGTTCTACCCTGTGCGGTTGCGTGCTTTCTCTCACATGAGTTTTGACCCGCCGTACTGAAGATGGTGCTTTCTCAAAAAGCCTTGTCAGCTATCTGCTTCCAAGCCAAGAGAAACCACTCACCTGTGTATCTACAACTGGTGTTGTTTCCCTAATTCCCCTACACCAACTAAACAATTTGGATATTGGTTAAGTTGACTTTTTATATGACACTCATAAGACAAATTGAATAAACATATTTTAAGTTTTATTTGAGTCCTCTACTGTAGCTATTGTAAATGTAGATTCAGAACCTTGCACTAAAAAATGACACGGTGGTCTGAAGTCCTAGCGTGCAAAATCTAACAGTCAGAATATTGATAATAAAAGATTTTTACAAATTTATTACTAACATGGTTACATTTACTGACGTTTCCTAATATTTTTCTTTTTATAAAAGTTAATCTTTCCTTGGATTTTATAATATATTATAATAAAAAATGCATATCATGTTTTTTGTTATTTCCTTCAATCGTAAAACCACGACTTTGAGCAAACTAATAAAGTATGTTTATGCTTTTTACTAATAAAACATAAAAATATTGTTTTCTATTTTAAGAACGACCACTAATATACTGCAAATATGTAAGCATTTGTGTGTATGTGTGGTAGTGTCAAAATACGTACATTACACAAACGTTTGTTTCTTTCCACTAAAAACATTTGTCAGGCTATTTTTATGATAGTATTTTTAAGTTTACTGTTAGTCTGACAAATTCCTTTGATGGAATGAAACACTTGCAATAAATATATATTTTATACTTCAAAGCTCTAGACTATTGAGCCATTATATAGACGAGAGAGTTTAAAACATGAAATGAGATCCCAAACAAAATGGCAGAACTGATATATAAGCTCTATTTTCCTTTCAATTAAGCTTATTTACACCTAATAAAAAAAAGAGAAATTTTATGTCAGTCCCATAAATTATTTAGTGAAATGAGTTTTGCCATTGCTCCTAAGCTTTTTATTTATTATAACCATGCTTTTAAATGAAATGATGGTGCTTATGCAGAGAATACTATTTTTCTGTCATATTTTTAAGTTAAACTTTAAGTTTTCCAGTATCTTTTGTTTATGAAATTGTTAGGTGAAAGTAAAGAATAGTTATAAAACACCCTCTATCCTTCATGTTAAGAATAAACTTCTAAAAAAATGTTATTATTTCAGCATAGTACCGAAATAATAAAAATAAGTCATAGCAAGTTACATCATACACGTGAAACAACAAAATGAAAAAACATATGAACATGGACTTGAATTTTTTTTTTTATTGCTAGCACATTACTCATTTATAAAGATGCACATTACTCATTTATAAAGATGCACATTACTCATTTATAAAGATGCACATTACTCATTTATAAAGATGGCTATTTTATTTTTCCGGCATAGCTTTCATTTGTATACGCTTTTCACCTGTATTACCACAAAGTTGTTTTTTTTTTCACTAAAACATGGTTTAAATATAAATCTATAATAATAAATAAATTTGTGTAAAAGACCAGTTGTTGAATGGCAAACATTATGAATAAACATGTAAAAATGTTCTTTGATACACCAGGGACACATAAGAAAGCTTTTGGGGTCAGAAGTAAAACATTTTTTTACTTTGGATCGCATCAAAGAAGGCATATCAACCTGAAGTGATAAAAATGAATACAGGTAAAATGAAAAAATAATTCACCATAATAATAAAGAAAAAAAATTAATTTAAAGATTTCATTTGAAAAATAAATTAATATTTATTTATTTTTAAAGAAAAAATACACATATTATTTTAGTGTTCGTAAATTTCAAATTTTAATAAAAAATAAATAAACTGTTAAAAAATATAAGTATCTTTCACTTTACCGTATCTTACTGGCATAAATTCTCTCTTTTAATTGCACATGTTCAAATGGAAAATAATTCCTTGTCTATAAGAAAAGAAATTACAGCCATATTTGGACAATTTTCATAATTTCCCTCTGCAATTTGATATGACAGAAGAACTTCCGGTCGTATCTTTAAACTTTATTCCATGACATCAGCAAGTTATGTGACTTTAGTGCAAGTGCCATGTATATTTACGACACCCTGTGTCCATGGATTACTTAGATGTAGAAGACACAGACATATTTAGTACAGAGTGTAACTTATAGATTCAGAACCATTTCCATTATCTTTCCTAAGCATAAGATTTAAATTCCTAAAATAGGATACATTTAGAGTTTTAAAGTACGGTTCTGAGGCATGGGTTCAGTATCACCATCACATCAGCCTGCTGGATTCATTTCACATCAGACAACTACAGCAGATTCTCAGCCTCCATTGGTGACACAAAGTGTCCTATTTAGAGACTATTTATAGCATTCAAAGTATGTATAGCATTTATGACATGGAATGAGTGAATATTTTAAAAAAAATATATTGTCATTAGAATTTAAAAGACATGATTCCGTGTCTGTTCTTTTTTTTTTTTTTTTTGGAATGAAAATAGCCATTAGAATTTAAAATGTTTGTATATGAAATAAAATGAGTGTTTCTTTGTTTTTATTTATTTTTTGATTATTTTTTTTATTTTATTATAAATATTATTTTCTCCAGTGGAAATTAGTAAACCTGTATCTACATTCAAAATCTTTTTTAATAGAAGTTTATGGATTAAAAGAAATAAATTGTAGAAGTTGTTATGTTGTCATCTTTACTCCTATAAATTTGTTTTTCTTTTGTGTGTATTGATATCCATATTAAAAACCCTCTTTTCTATTTATTTAAAAAGAAAATACAATTTTCTTATATATGGGTTGGAGAATTGCATTCACTAGCAAAATATCTAGCTAATTTGCATATTCTTTTAAACATTCATTTTAATTAATTCCCTATTAGTTGCTTCGGTTTTCTAATGGGATAATCATCTTTAGTTAACTATTACGTGTAATTATATGCATGCAGATATTCTACATGATTTATACTTGTATAATATTTGTGTAAAAAGTTTATCGTAAACACAAAATTGTTTCCATATATATTTATGTATACGTATATATTTTTGTTTAACAAATTTTGCTTACCAAACTCCTCCTAGAGTTTTTGGTCTACAGACATGAAACTTCATATATAAGGTATTTGAATCCATGCAAAATTTTATATTTGGGTTTTAACCCAGAAAAATCGGTGCAAAATGTGAAAATTAAAAAAGAATGAAATTTTCCAGGTGAAGACCGAACGCTGGCATTATGAATGCATAACGTAGTAGCTATCGGTTCATGTTCTAATTTTAAACCTTGCAGTAAACAGGTTTTCATAGCCCAGTCATTGATGACAAAGGTAAAATCAATCGTGAGCTGAACGTTTTGATTTCGATTCTCGTGGTGGCGCATGAGTCTTTTTTTTTAATACTTTTTAAATCATTACTATATATTGCATCCAATCTATCTATCTATCTATCTATAAAAGTAAAAATGTCTGTCTTTTTTCTATGGTAGTTAAGGAAGACTATTATACAGAAAGGCATTACTTTACATATTCACACTTTTTAATATATGCATATGCACATAACCTTATGAACAATACATAGGGCCCGAGCAAAGCCAGGCGGAACTGCTAGTATATCTATAAAAGTGAAGGTGTCTGTCTGTCTGTGTACAATTTCCTACACAATAACTCTGTCAATTTTCGGTCTACAGACTCGAAATTTGATATACAGGGTATTGAGATTTGGGAAGATCTTTGTAATTGGTTTTCAGACAGAAATTTTGCTGTCAAGGGGTCAAAATTCAACAATTTGACCTTTCAGAACTCTACCAAACTCCTCCACCAATTTTGGGTATAAGCACTTGAAATTTTTGATATAGGTTCCTTGGACATGGATTTAACTTTATAATTTGATTTAAGACTAAAACAATAAATGTTAAGGGCTCATAATAGAGGTCAAACTTTAAAAAAAATTGACTGCTTCGGTCTCTACCAAATTACTCAGATAATTTCTGGTCTAGACATTCTAAATTTTACATAAAGGGTATCCAGAGATAGGGCAAGCTTTTTTATCGGTTTGGGTCGAAAATTTTAGTTACCAATATATAAATGTATGTATGTATGTTTGCATGTCTGTCTAAAACATTTGACTGAGGCGACGGATTTTTACAAGATCAGTATCGTTTTGAAGTTCGTCCTTTCAGACGACAAATAACGAAAAATTAGCTAAAAACATTAATATCTTCACCTTCAACTGGGTACTTTTCTACAGCCTTAATTAAAACCTATGACACTTCCGGATTGGCGGTGGTCGTAACAGCAAAGACGTCAGGTTTTTCCCCCGTTCTTTTCCTCCTTTGTGGTACGGGTTCGAGCCTGCCTTCCTACTACAACTTTTTTGTTGCTCAACATACACATCTAAACACTCTGGCAACACCGGGCCCCCCATGCTAGTATATATATATATATATATATATATATATATATATATGTTGCTTTTCCAAAAGTTCAGTACCCCTCATGATCACAGGGTAAATTGTTATGATCATTTTTGCATGCACCATAAAACATGTAATTTTCTGTGCATTTGTGGTGATAAATTTCTTGGTGCTCTTGTTTTGTGACATGAAGGTTATCTTAATGATGAGGAACTGATCGGGTGTGTACATTTTCCTATGGTATCATCTCCATTTTTTCTTCATCGTGCTCACTGGGGAATTGGATATTGATGTGCCATTTGACTCCCATTGCTTCCTCAGTGTGGGTGTTGTTCCTGTGGAGGTTTAAGATTTGTGGATGGATTTGAGATTCCTGGTGTGATGTAATGTGGGCCATCCACAACTGGATATACTTATGGAGAAACTGTCAGTTGCACAGTGTTACTTGATTACTCTCATCTACTTGCACTTGGTACTGTCAGTTGCCCAATGTTTCCATGATCTTTGCCATCTTTTTCCATTGAGGAAGGTAGTTATTATCCTGCTTCTGGATCTGGATAAAGTCTCGGACTTGGAGTTTCTGTAGTAGATGACAATGCTGGTTGTAGAACTGTTCATTCCACATGTGTGTTGACCATGTCAAACTTCCTTAGTTTGCTCATTTCTTTCAATTGTTTCCGTATTTGGTAGGGCAGGAATGTTTCGACCATATAGCGTTACAGCCAAGGACATATCAAGATCTTTGAGGAGAGTGTTGCAATAAGTTATTAATGCCTGACCAACCTGATTATAACACCAGTGTCCATGTCAGCTAGTATATGTTTTATGATCTTAACAGCTAACTCTGCATGGCCTTTACTTTGAGCATCATAAGCTGATGAGATATATTTTCATATACCCCAGTTTCTCAAAAGGAGACATACTCCTATTTTCATATACCCCAGTTTCTCAAAAGGAGACATACTCCTATTTTCATGGCAGGTGCTCATCTGAGCTCCAATCTATGGTCTCCTCCTTGCCTGACTTTCATGAAAAACGCTCATCTAGTTGAAACCACTATCAGTAATTTCCCCCATTCTTTAGAGTGGGGAAATTACTGTGCCTAAACCTAAATGTAGATTTCATGAACAAAGCGTTTTTCTTAGAACTGCACGCCTGTGGAACTCTCTTTTGTTTTCTAGCTTTCCAACTGATTACAATATGATCGTCTCCAAGTCCAACATGAACAAGTTCTTGATGAGCAGTTCCCTTTAAGTAATCCAATTTACCAAATTTCCTCTACTAACGATTACTATGATATTTTCCCATTGACCACTGTACACTCATTGACCCTTATCCTTGAGTGGCCTCTGAGCCTTGATAAGTGGTGACTCCTTTATAAAAAAAAAACTCTTGCGACTCAGTGGTCTTTTGTCTGAAGAGATTTCTTCAGGGGCACTATAAGTACAGAATAAAGTTCTCAAGTTATTGCATATAGTTTTGGCCCTCTCTAGGTTCACTTCCATCCATTTAGTATATCGATTAGCATACACCATAAATTCATATCAACAAAGTCAACCATCACTTGTTGGAAGGGAAATTCTGGATCTGCTGGTGATATCACAGACACCCTGGACTGAGATGGTGTAATACTGGGATCTGGTTTGCTGATGTTAGCATCTAAACCTGGCCAGAACAATCATTGTCTTGCCTTCGCCAGCATACTGTTTACGTTTTTATGTGTGGAGTAAAAGGGTTCTACAATACTTCTGCCAAAAATTGCCAAGGTATCAAGATTTTGCCTTTGATAATAACTCCTTCAGCCAATATAATTCTTCATACAAGAAAACTCAGGCTATGGTTGAGAGGTCATTGTATGACTGGGGGAAGCTATTTTGAATTAGATTTCTTAAGGTTCTGCATTCTTTTTCTGTGGCTGCCATGACCATGATCCTTTCGCCTATAATAGCCTTCAATTTAAGATCAGTCTCATACATTGAATAGCAAAGATAACTGCACCTTGCATGGGACTTTGCTGTACGTTTGGATACCTGCTTTGCGGGCACCCTTGCAGTAAGTGGATGTTGTAAAAGCAACTATTGCTTAAGGTGTTTATAATTTTTAACTTCCTCATCAAGTGACTGAAATCCAAATTTAAACAAATAAGTTACATCAAAGTTGAAACTTATATTGTTACGCATAAAAATTAAAACAATTACAAAAACTCACAATGATTAACAATTGTTTAGTATCACAAACACACTTTTATCAAAGATATCACAGTTTGGTATGCACCGTCTCTAGATGGAGGAGTTTATGAAGAGCCACACCAAATATGACCTTAACCTTTGATCATGACCTTGAAAAATGGTGTGCACCATCCCTAGGTGTGAGACCATCATCATTTCAGGTTTGATTATGATCGATTGAGTGGTGTGGACTGTAGGGGAGTTGTACACACAGACACACACACGCGCGAATGCTCCTACTTTATATATATATAGATGTGGAGGTGGTTTTGACTGCAGTGTCGATTATTTAATGATATTTTTTTGGTGGGATACCTGCGCAATCAGGGGATAAATTAAGTTTTTCAGAATTATTTTTCATCTGGAATCTGTATATCACTGTCCTTTCCTTGAAATTTAACAAGGAGTTTTTTTAATGTGTTTTATGGTTTAAAAATAGTTTTATTAGTAAAAGTAATCCACTGTAATCAGACAATCCAGACATCTGAGTATGAACATCTGGCAGGATTCCAACCCATAGACCAGGGTTAAAGCTTCTCCTTTCATTGGTGCATATCGCGATTCCGCGATATGTAAAATGGGATCCAGCTAAAATGAGCTTCCAGTGACCATTCCCACAACCTATATTCAGTTTACCCTCACATTTGAACATTAGTGGAAATCTCTTTCAACTATCATCTCATTAGGAGAAAAATCCATAGCAATGAAAAAAATATTAATGGCGAAAATAAAGAGCCATGGGAAATCTCTTTTATATACATATTTAAGGTGCCAATAAAATAAAAAAAATTAATTCGATAAAGTGAGTATAAGGCTATCAAAATAAAACCAGAACAGACGTGGTCCAAGTTCCGCAAAGAGATTTAACGTTTTTAACAATTCCTTCTGCCAGCACAAAGAAAAATCGTGATAGACAAATTTCAAAAGTTTTTAAAATGATTTTTAGAATCTACTCTATAAAATACCTCAAACCTATTTTATACCGATTGGCACAACAAGGATTCTGAACGAAATGTTGGCCAATGGCACAGTCCAAAGTTGCAAAGGAAAGGAGACTCAAAGATCCTACTCTGCCCTCTCTAATCTTGAATGAAACAGGCTGGTTTGAGTCTGTGAATGCAAAGAAGTCCACCCCATCGAACCATCATCACACTGGCATTTAAATTGATAAAGAATATTACTATTTTGAATGTAAGACAAAGTATCCTCACAACAGGAAGGAAAAGGAGGTTTAGTAGTATATACCAAACGCAAGGAAACATAGTAGAAGCAATTAATAGTACTTCTAATAATCTGTTTAGTTAATTTTGCACCATTATTCCATATCCATGGTAATTTTACATGAACAAAGCATTTTAAATTGCCAAATATTTTAGAGGATTTAAAATCTGTAACCGTTTTGTTAATACAATCATTAAAAGGTTTTCTGGATAACCACTATTAACGAAAATTTCTCTGGTGTTATCTAATTCAGAGTCTAGTTTACTGGATGAACAAATTATGGGTGCTCTATGTATAAACGTATGAATTGAGCCGATTTTTTTCAAGTTATGTACAAAAAAAGACCAGTTTACATACAGGCCAGTAAAAGTCAGCTTCCTGTAAATGGTAGTGAGAAAGCCACTTCTGGAACATTCAACAAGAACATCCAAGAAGGGAAGAATGTTATCTTTCTCATATATATATATATATATATATATATATATATATATATATATATTAGTAGGCTGCTCAGCATTGCCCGGTCATAAAATATGCATAATATTATATTTTAATTCATACAGAAACTGAGATATGGGCATGCGTGTATTGTTTTTTTCTAAACAGTTCACTGCTTGCAAGTAAAAAAAAAAAATACTTAAGCTGAGATCGAAACCAAAACCTCAAGACACTAAGTATGATAATCATTAGGCCAGGTTCAATGATTCCAACATTGGAGATAAACCAGTATGGAATATAAACATAATCTTCATCTCTATTCCCCGGGCACCATTCGAATCGTGTACCAGGAATCCATATCCTTTTTCTTGTTTAATCCAATTTTCCCATTGGATTACCTTAAAATGATGTCCTTTTCTATGCCCCTTTAAAAATATTTATTTAAATAATTTTCAATATATATGCTAAATAGCAAAATTGTTTATCCATAATGATTATTTTGCTAAAGACATTTCCTCTGAAGATATAAGCCATGCATTGAAAATCAATGGATTAAGGAAAACACTTTTAATTTCTTGTATTCCTTGTTTCAAATAATGTTTTGTTTAAAAATTCTATATTTTTACTGCACAAAATTTAAATATAAATCCTAAAATTCATATATATATATATATATATATATATATATATATATATATATATATATATATATACACACATATATATATATATATTTATATATATATAACTGAATTTTCTGTTGCTCTTACATTGATATTAAAAGCCTACTTTTTCTATTTAAAAATGATTAAAATTAACTCAGTCATGGATATGCGAGCTACTAAATAAAGGTTTACTATTTTGCATATTCTTTCAAAAACGAACTTTAATTATTCAATTTTTCATGGTTTCTTATTGCATGATTAGTTTCATTTACCTATTATGCTCAATTTTATTTATGAATATTTTCTACATTATTGCATAGTATTTTAGATGAAAAAAGTTCTAGCATGCACGAATCTATTTATACATATCCACAAATATTTATAAAAGTAACCTTTTTGCATGTGTGTACAGAAAGTTTTGACCAAACTTCTCTCTGAATTTTTGGTCTACAGATTTGAAACATAATATATAGAGAATTTGGATCTGTGGAACGATTTCGATTTTGTTTTTAGCTTGGAAAAATAGCTGTTAAGGTGTCCAAATTATAAAAAGGTTAACTGTGGTAAATCGGACAAAGCTGTAACTCCTGCTGTTACTGTTAGCATGCACAAAATGAAACGTTCATAGCTTAAAGTCACTTAATTTTTAACTTTTCATAATCAGCTGCCAGTAGTTTAGACAGAGATAAATAACGACTAAGGCTGCAGAGTTCAACGCTTTCAAACATATTTATGTTAAAAAATATGGGCGATTTTCCAAGTAAAAATATTTTCAAAGTTGAAAATGCTTATTAACCGTATTATCCTTTAAAACATCTATAAAATCAATGTACACAATTTTAAAAGCAATAAAATAACACAGAAAATGATTTAGGAAATCGTGACGTAACAGGTAACACACTAGACCATAATACACATGGTCTCAGGTTCGATTCCTAGAAAGCGTCTAGCTATGCTGATGATAGGTAGGACCTTGTATGCTCATAGATTACTGTTTTATAAGTAAAATAAAAATTATATGAAATTTAAAATGGAAGCGAAGAGAGGCTCAACGTTTTGCCCGTCTTATGCAGGCTTTCTCAAGAGGGATGGTCAATGACAAGAGGGTCAAATGTTTAGGGCTATATATGCTAATAGGGGGTGTCTTTATGTAAATTAAATATTTATATATATACATAGTTTATGATAGCTGTAAAAAAAAAAATTATATAGAAATAATTAAGGTGGAAGTATTTAGGTTTATCCTGTATCTAAATTGTTTTCATTGATAATGATTTTTGACAGATGAGGAGAAATATGGAAGAAACCTTTCCTTGCTTAATAGTATTAGTAGATTGGTAAATGAGAGCAATTAAACGGCGTGTTGATTTATTGTGTATGGGTTTTAGGCGAGTTGCATTATTAAAGTTAAACTGCTGATCATTCTCCATAATTTGACAGAAAATAGCATTAAGTGTATTATTATTTTTCACATCTCCCTTGTGTTCATATAACCTCTTATTAAGATCATGTTGAATTTCTCCTATGTATATTTTTCCACAATCAAGGCAAGGTATGGAGTATATTCCGGCTTTGATTTTAGTGTTAGATACAGATTTACGGGTTAGATCTCTAATTGTCGAGGAGGTTTTTTGCGATATTTGGATGCCGATTCTATTTATATTTTTTTAAAAAACAGCGTAACAGTCACAAGTAACATAAATTAGAACAAATACATAGAAGATACTGCCAAGGCTGCTGCAAGAAAAGTGAGCTCCCTCTACCATGCTAGGAAGCTTCTTACACCTGCCAGTATCCTGTATATTGATAAAGCCACCTATGCATGGAGTATTGTTGTCACATCTGAGCTAGTGTACCATTAATTAGTCTCTCCTTCTTAGACAAAAAAGATTCTGTTATCTAATAGGCACTACATTGATCAAACTCTATCCCATCATCACATAGTTGCATCACTGTGATTGTTTTACAAGTACTTGTTGCTCTTGATGCAAATATACCCAACCACACAACAATTAGCTAAGTCCCATACATTTAATGTGGAGGTCTCCAGATACTGGACGGCTTTCTACTTTTACAGCGTCTCTTAACCTGCTTGCCAGTGGAGTTCTCTTCTTGTTTCCCTGACTGTAACAATATACAGAAATTTGAACACACATCTTGCTGCACAATTCCTCAGGATGCTCCTTATAAATCTGGCCCCTAATCTACAGTAGTCCCTCACATCTCAGATAATCCAATATAATACAATTTGCTTGAAATCAATAAATATCAAAATAATGTGTTTTATGATGATAACAAGCCACATTTTGGAATTGTTTACTATAAAAATAAAAATGACTTGCATGAAACAGAATTTTTCGACCTTTAATACTTTAGAAACATTTGTAGCCATGTAATATTTTGGAACATGTTTTTGGTCAAAATTGACTTTTTTTTAAATACTAATATAATTATTAGAGATTTTTGTCCTTGTCAGAAATAGAACTGATTAAAGCGAATTGAAAATCTCTACATGATCAAATGATATTAAAACTAATTTTAATTGAAATATATATTTTATGTATTTTGGCAGTATTTTTTCATTCAAGCAAACATTGTTAAAAACAGCAGAAAGTCTTTTGTTTGATTATATCGTTTTTGTTTTTTTGATCTTATGAATGATGAATTTTGTTTTAAAATGAAAAACAAATTGATGGATGTTCTTTATATACCACGGATGCTTTTACTTGCTGAATCATCATTAGGTGGAAAACTAATATATCTGTATATGTATAAAAGTGAGAATTGTGTGTGTGAGAGGACAACACTCAATCTATATACTCAACAAACTTTTGATCTACAGACTTGAAATTTTGTATATATGGTATTAAGACGTGTGGAAAACTTTTAATTGCTTTTCATCTGGAAAAAATGGCTGCTAAGGGGTAAAAATTGAAAAATTAGTACTTGGAAGTCATCAAATTTTAATCTATTTGTCAATTGTTTTATGGCTGCACATGCGTGAATCATTCACATGACAGCTTCCTTATGTTAAGAATAAGTTGGTTTGAAAACACTTTTTAAAGATCGTGGAAGCTGGCTTATTGGTTATCATACTTGACTCACTGTCTGTAGGTTTTAGTTTCGATCTCAGCTTGAGTATTTTATTTTTATTTTTTTTTTACTTACAAGAAGTGAACAGCCTAGCAAAAATATAATACTCACATGAACATGTCTCAGTTTCTTTACATTTTTTTTTTTTTTTTTTACTTAACATTAAATTCCTTAAAAAGAATTAAGTTTAATACCAGGAAACGCTCGTATGTAACTTTGAAATATTTTTATTTGGATCTACTCCAAATGGATAAAAACATTATATTTATTTCCTGCCTTATTTTATCCTTTGCCGTTTGCACTTTATCGTTTAGTTTTTTGAAGTCCATTATTCTTTACATTTGGATTTTGAATTTTACTTTAAACACTTTCTTCCCACTATTGTTAACATTATTAATCAATATAATTATTATTAAAAATTATCAATTATCACAAATATCACAGTCACCAACATGTTTATTCCCTCATTACCTTCTACTTTTCATTATCATTATCACAATTGGAGTATACATGATCATATCTAAGTATGGAAATAAAGTAATTATATACATTTTGAGATTTTATTAATATTATTATTATTATTATTACACAACTTTCAAAGCTTCTCCATAATAAATAAGTAAAAAAAGCTATGATGGGAGATGGGAGTAAGAGTGGGGAGAGTGGAATAGGAAGGAGAGAGACATATTTTAGAATCGCCACCAATAAATCATTTATGGTTTTTCCCTTTTCATTCTTTCTCTTTCCCTATTTGCTTCTTTTCTCCCTTGGGTCTTTTCCATTTCTTCCTTATCTCTTAACATCTTCACTAATATGTGTAGGGATGATGGTGGTGATAGTATATTTTCTGATGCATAAAAATTTTAGTCAAATTAAAAGCATTTTTATAACTGAATAATCCAGATTAAATTGAAGCCCCCTTTTAGCATAGATATGTCAAATACACATTCCTCTACTGTTTGAACCTATACATACTAGTATGTTTAAAATTTAGGGTGGCCATCACATAAGCTAGTCTTCCATTACCTTTATCTTGATTGTTACCCCCCCCATTTCGTATTCATTCCTCTATCTAAACACAAACTCAAATCTGCACTCCTATTTACATACAACCAAATCTTGTTTTTCACAACATTTGATGGAACCTCTTGATATTAACTCTCTGTTATGAGGGAGACCTGATATTTTTATTGCAAACTTTGCTTTTGTATAAGGTGTATCGCCTGAAAAGGTCTCTATTTACTTGTAACTAGCTGACAGAAACAAACTCATGACTGTGTAGCAACATATTAATGCTTATGTAAAAGCAAATAAAGAGTATACCCTGCTCTACTTCTGGATTGAGCACTCTTGTATTAACTTCGTTAAATATTATTGGTTACTTAACCACTGGAAACCAATAACCTCAGAAAAAATGAGTTCCAATCGTGAAGCAAGCTGCAAAGATTAAAACTTTATTTTATAAGATAAACATAAAAACAATTTAAAAGCATTTTATGTTCACTTTAATAAGAACTAATTTTACATACCTTCTCTGTCCTTTAGTTTAATCGAACCAAAGTTTATATCGGTGTTAGGAAAAAGATGGTTGAAGACAATATCTACTAAAACGTTGCAAGAAGGAAAATTAGTCACATTTGCCATTTTTTCTTCTTCAAAATATTCACAAGAAAATGTTTTCTAATTTTTTCTTCCTTTTATAAAAGCTACCACCTTCTTCCGTTTCCTTTCTTCATGTCTCATTAAATCTTCAAAGGCATCCATTTGTTTTCTTCTCTTTTCCTTACCAAAGAAAAGAGAGATGGTATTAATCATTGTTCTGAGTGGATGTTAAACAGGTGCCATTCACCACTTTGAATGTCAGTGACAATAAATGTTACAAATGAATACAACTGTTTAACAGCAGAGTTTATTGTTCAGCTGTCGACTTGCTTCCAAATAAAAATTACCATGATGATATATCTGAGGAAGAGAATATGATTAATGTTCAGTTGTGTTAGGAATCTATGCACACTGCCATATGTTCTGATTTGTGGTTAGTCAGTTTTATTGCTGAACAACAGAAAATCATAGGATTACATCCATGGCCACAACAAATTTGGCTTCAGCTCTTGTATGCACATCTAGTTTGTTGCGAGTTGATAATATAAAAAAGAGATGTGTCAGATTTACCTCAGAGAAGCCAAACAAAGTCACCAGATCAGCCATTTGTGTTAGTCATAAAAATTGCATAATATGGTTTGCAAAAGATTAAGGATCTTAATTTCCTTTTTTCAAAATGAGAGAAAACTCTCCCCTTCCAGATGTGAATTTTTTCTGTTTATTTAAGAGAATTATCAATACAAAGTGTCCTGTCCTCCAAATAAATAAAAAGAAATGAAACTAAAAATAATATAAGTTGTTAGAAATAAATTCCAATGCTTACTAAATTTTATTGAGTAATTTATATTTATATAATTTTACTATGAGGTAGAATCTCAAGAGCAGATCATCTTCAAGAAAAGTAAAACCATATTTCCTATCAGTGAGAAAAGTATCAACTACTAAACCCTTTTTTATTCATTTAAGGTCCAGTTAGTGCATTTATTATGTATTTTCCCACTAAGATTGATAACTGAATTATTTCTATCTATATATTTTCAGTTTATTATAATGAACATTTTAATGCATACATTTTTTAATATCATATTTATATCATCAATAAAAATATCAATAACTGAACTTGCCCTTTGTTCATTAAGTCCCCGGAAAGTATTTTAAATTTATAAAAGTATGATACATCTAAGATGTAAAGAAAAAGCATAAAGTAAATGCAATTCTATGAAAATACATGCTACAATTACTACAAACGTATAATGAATTTATCCACTGAAATTTATTAGTGCATCATTCAAAACAATTTTTAGGTTCAGATTTTTATAATTAGAAATGCATAAATTATTTAAAAAATGTCAATTTAATTTACATTTCTAATTCTGTGAAAAGTATGTTTTTAACATAACAACGAATGGTAAACACATTCTACAATTCAGTCTTACTGCTAATAATATTTTAAAGCCTAAAAACTCACAGGGCCTGTACACATGGTATGCACAGTGGTCATATTGAAACCATTAAAATGTTCATTTATATTCTAAGGAAGTGATAAAAGTCCGTTTTTTCTCAAAAAGAAGCTATCAAGCTAAAAGAAATGCAACAATTTATTGAAAGCGAACGAAATAAGCACACATTTTCATGCATTATGGATTTGCACTGACGCAGATTCATATATGCACCTTTTGGATCGAAAGTTATCATTATCAATGAAATAGGGATAAAAATCAGTTTACTTTATTATAAAGATTATCAATAATGTTGAAGAAAGATATTTTATGCAACATAAATTATTAAATTATAGGATTAAAACCAAATAGTTACAAAAAATGTCAATAATTTTTCTCTTAATTAAATTGCATGCATACATTAAGCAAGAGTCATCATCTCAATAATGATTCAAAACTACAGTTGAATGTGTAATAGCACTACTTATTGTTAACACTGTAACAATAATTAGAACTAATGAAAAATTAACATGTTACTTTGAAAATATATTCAACACTTAAAACATTTCTTTAAATTTGTTACTTTGAATGTCCTCTGCTTTTAAAGCAGTTTTAAAATTATATAGAAAATGACTTGTTCTGACTCATACAAGTAAACACTGGAATAAAGTCTGCAAATAAATTATGCTTAAATTTAATTACACAAATACGAACAAAAGAATAAACAGTAAAAGGTGAAATTTTTATTCTATATTTGAAATACTGTCTATTGAAATTGAAAAAAAAATTGTTTGGAATAGTAAAATACATTTTTTTTTAAATAAAATTCTACATTTTATTAAAATTTATTTTATAGTTTTGTTTTATTTTGATAAAGTTACAAAATTAATTTTAATAAAATTTCAATGTTTTATTTAAAAACATGTTTAAAAGAAAAGCTGTGATATGCATAATTTTACTTTTATTAATAGCTTTTCATAAAAACATTCTATTCTTTATTTTTACTATAATCGAAATTGTATCATATAAAAAAAAAACAAATGAAAAAGCACAAAAAAATCTTTAATTTAAATTAAATCATTCCAAAATTAAGTAGTGTCATAATTATGAATTACAAAAGCAAATATTTCTTCTGATATAAAGTTTTGTCACTCATATAATGTATTTACATTATGGCACGTTACAGAATATTGCAGCATTGCATTTATGTTCAGCACATTTGACATTCGGGCCACACCAGGTAAATGATAGCAAATATTTTATTTTCTACTTTCAGTTCTGTTTCTTCGTGGAGTGCTGGTGCAAGTGGAATTGGAACAAAACATTCACCACAGGTAAATCTTATTTTTCTTCTTGTAAATGTGTCAGATAGCTCCTCAATAGGAGTTATGCTATTGTTCTTCTTCTCTCATCGCCAGAGTTGACAATATCTTGAAGATCATTCTTGTCAAAGATTATCACAACTGCTTTTTTAATTTTGTAGAGTAGAACAAGTAGTCCCAGTTTAATAGGGAGATATGTATGAGATGAACAACCTGAACTTAAATGGACCAATGCAGTTACATGCAAGAAATGGTTTGTATGCGAATGATATGCATGTAAGCAAGGCTAATGAGAGGCCTTGCTAGGTTGCTTGTGGCCGTTGGAGTGCTTTGGCAATTATGATTTGGAAGACGAGGAGGGCACTGCAATAGTTGACAGGTCATAAAACTCAGCTATCAGTCAACCTCTATGAAAAATTGTTTATATCATATTTGATACTTCAATGTTTAAGTCTATTTTTTTCTCACTTTTTTTATTTATAATTTTCTTGAAGTTTTCACCTTTTACCTTGTTTGAGTTCCTTATTACAACCAAACCATCACTTCTATAATAACCAATATCATGTTTTTCAATTATACTTGTCAATATCTTCAAAATACATAGACCTACACATTTTCAACCTTGAAATTCCAATTTTTTATCCATTTATTATTATTAATATTAACCATGATGTATCTTCAATTTAAAATCTCTGCTAACTCGTAAGATATGTTAACAAGTTTCTCTGATATTGATGGATGAGAAAAAAATTCTATAAATTATATACACAGATAAAATGTCACCTATTATAAAAAGACCTCTTACAACAAATTTAAATATTTACAGAAAAAAAATTTGAAGGTAATAGGCTTATTGAAATAAATTGAGAGAGAAGGGATTTAGGTTCATGACTTGACAACACACTAAGAACTTGTAGAGGACGTGAGGTTACATGTTATACCAGGAATGAATACACAGAAACATTGCCGTGTTATGTACAATCAAATATATACATTTATTTGAATAAAGTTATAAGAATAGACAGTTATACGTTGAGGTTGAGTTCTCGTAATTGTGTATAGATATTGCATGTTTGTCGAGTGGATGATTGTGGGTGTGCAGTGCGCATGTGTCATCCTTATGTCAAAGTGCAGGAAACCATAACCGAGAAACTCTCATGTTTCAGCATTGGTTGCAGTCTTTTTAAGCAAACTCTTGTTGAGGGAGCCTTTGTACCCATGCCCTTTCATTGTCAGGAAATAATGCAAATCATGAATTATCAGAGAAAATAACATTTGGTCCAAAAGGTCATAGGTATATCCACCATCTTATGAGCCCAATCTTTTCTGCACTTAATATTGGCAGGATGAAGAAGGTTTCCTTCTCACAGCTGTACCATAGTATCACAGCTTGTGAAGATACCTGACAGCTTTTATGAGATTCACACCAGCTTGTGTTGCAATGTCAAAGGCTTTGTACCTAAGATCCTCTTCAACATTTCTTTTCATAAGACACAAGGTTCTTTCAGAGGGCCCGGAGCCACCGGGATAAAATTTTATGCACTCTTTGTCCTTTCTTGTGAATTATACGATCATTCTATTAACAGTAAAAAGGGGCATTGAAAGATTTCCTGCTATTTTGCGTTTAATTAACCACCTTCATGTTAACCCTACATTCATCCTTGCAGAAAATCTGATATGTCTTATGCTCCTTTAGTTCGTGGTATTCTTCAGTGTTGTTAGATGCAATTTTAATGAGACACTCTAAGTTATTTCAGTAGAATTTTTATCTGTAAATATATATATAATCTTGAATTGGAAACCATGTTTAATTTCAGAAGAGTTTCCGATGGGTAGCAATTCCATACAAGTCCTGAAAATGAAGAATTTTCAGTGGTCACTGTTCTGTACAGGTTTTGAACTTTATAATTTTGCAAACAAAGAGCAAAAGATCCTTCTCATGTTGACACGAAAAAATTATGTGCTGGAATGCTAAAAAATTAAATTTTTATGGAAAAATTCGTGTTTCTGATTGGTTGAAAACAGAACATGAATTAATTTGATTCATCAGTTCCTATATAGAGTGTTTATAAAAAGAATATCCCAACTTTCAGGGGTCATACCCCTACTTTATATAAAAAATATGGCCACACCTCCTTATTTTTTATATAATGGGAAAGTCCATTCAATTAATGCTTAATTCTGTCTAAACATATATATATATATATAAATATATATACACGGGTGTGTGTGTAAAATAAAAGTTACAGCATGTAAAATAAAAACAGAATTCATTTAGATCTTAAAATTTGAGCATGTAAAAAAAAGGAAGGCATTTACTCAAAATTATGTCTAGCAGCTGTATACTACTACTACTATCATTATCTAAATGTCAAAATGTTACAATAATGAATGTTTATACATTGTATAATAAAAATATATTGATTGCAATAAAAATCCCTATAAATATTTATTTTCATGATTGATAAATTGAGATGTTGAATAATGCAGTTGGTAAAGAACAAATAAAGATTTTTCTGAAAACGCAATAAAACAAAACGTGTCCATGCATGTTTTCATGCACGCCATAGCACAGTGATTAGCGACAGTCATCTTGTTCTGTAGTGCAGGTTAATTACCTGGTGTCTCTTCAGTTCTTACTACGTAACTTGTTATGGCATTCTGCCAACCAACCCATATTTAGTAACCAATTATTACGACTGAATCTCAGAGGAGTACTCATGATGATACTCTTTCAGATATGTTTTACACATCTATCTTACATATAATTACTAGTTACTGGTGTATTGATACTAGTGCAATACATCTACCTATGTGCCATGCTCTGTTATTGTGATCCGACTAAAGTTACCAGTGAACTGTTCACATTTTTATGTAAGCAATTCAAAAAATTAAGAAATATAAATGAATTTTTTGTACATTCAATTAAAATATTAATGTTAATTCCACATTATCGAGAAGGTGGGGTATATGATTTGTAGAAAGGAAGATTTAAAAATAACTTTTTTGGTGAAGAGGAACATTGAATTTTAAATTATTTTAGGTAACACTGAGAAAAATGTGTGACCTCAGTCGTCCACTCTGCAATTTTATTGGTTTGAATCAATGATTTATAACATGCATAGTTTCACTGTATTTGATGTATTTTGATCATTGAAGGCAGCTAGTCATCAGATGATATTCTGGTATTGGTTAGCTGCTGGACACAAACATTCTATCAAAGGGAAAAAAATTCAACACTTATAGTATAATAATGAATTTAGGTAGAACTTTGATATAAATTGTAAGAAAATAGTAAAGGAAATTAAGTTCTGACATTGAATGCATTCATAAATTCTCTCTCTTAGGTTCTACTAACTTATTTTTCTTAAAAATTTTGGCAAAGTTCTGTCTTAGTTGGCAAATAGTCACTTTTGGGAATAATTAGTGGGTTTAGAGTTAATCTTGAGAATGTCTGTTGTAATCATCTTTTTTGCTTAGCTACGGAACTCCTATTCCATAGTTCAGGTTTGTATTGAGATAAGATCTAAACTGGAGTAAGAATAATGGCTCACTCTCTTAACTAATTCTCATTCATTGGATATTTCATGATTATAATTTTGGAGAATTTGCCCCCTCCCCTTTCCTTATGGAGGGTCCTACTCTATCTGTTTTAATAGACTACTAGCAGAACGGAAACCATATTGTATATCACTAAGAAGTTTATTTTTGCTGAGGTGGTTGACCACTTCTCTATTTAACATAGATTTCAGCAACTTACTCATGCCGCACAGGAGACTTATAAGTCTATACTGAGAGGGGGATGACCGATTACCTGAATTCTTAAATATTGGGCATACTGATGGGGGTTTTCCAGGGTGTTGGGAAGCAGTTCTCCTTAAGACAACATTTAAACAGCTTTGTAAGTATGGGAGCTAGTTCTGGTTGAAGCTTTTTTAGCACTTAGTTCTTTTCTTGTGGTCTTTAACAGTCTCCATTGAGAGACACGTCACCCTCCTCCCAAGGAAGGGAGAGACAATCATTAACCCAATCGTTGTTCACCATGTTCAAATTCCAACTCCAAGTGATCCCCAGCTAACCTGATCCACGTGATCCACATAGTTCCGATCAGCTGATAAGATCTTCCGGTAAACTTGTCTAAGATCTAACTTTGTTATGTTTTGACAAGTTTTAAGAAAACATATCCAGCTCTTGTCTACTTCTCCAGTTAGATAGATTGAGATGGACAGATAGCTAAATCAGCAGATAGATAAATAGCTACACAGTTAGATTATTCATAACACTATAATATTCATTTTTTCAAACTATCTGAAATTAACCTTAGTAATATATCTATAATTATCTTTATTTTTATTCCTTAGTTTGTTTGTTTTTTTATATATCTATTTGGATTTAAAAAATGTTAAAATTTTTAAGTTTTAATTATTTAATCTCTAATTCATTTATCTATATACATTTTTTTAACTCTTTCATTTTTATTTGATTATAAAATAAGAATTAAATGTTGTAATGACTGTCTGTTACCTTTACAATGAACCTTTTAATCTAATTATTCATGAATGTTTATTTTTTTTCATTTTTTTCTACCATCCCTACACTCATTCATATTCACTGGTTGTCCTTCCCTCCCTTTTCTGGTTACATGGGTTGTTAGCACGTGACCCTTATCCTTAATTGAAATTTTAAAACTTTACATTTTTTCTGTTTTCATTAAAGGATTATGCTCCAATGTAAACCGGAAGTTTAGGTTACCTGATGAGGTCACTTGATCGAAACAGTAGCATTATTATTGTTGCAACTATGTAAATTGTTTACTTGACAGCTGCATCAATATCCGAAAAACTGTATTGGTGATAGAAATGTCTTTTGCCAACTTTAAAATATTTGGAAAATAGGGAATGTTCAGCAACTTTTTGCGGCTCTGCGAATTATGTTCACAACTGCTTACATGCATTGAAGTTAAATTGGTTTGATTTGGTCGAAGCTTACGTATTGAAAATACGATAAGCATGAAATTTTCAATGTTTCTACACTTCTCCAAATTTGAATAAAGAAAAAACAAAGTGTTAAATAATGTACAATTAAGATGTAATCGTGTTCACATGTGTTGTCTCCATGATCTGTAAGATGAGAATAATTGATGAATTAATAAAGGATATATGACAAAAAATGTGCACAAGGCGATTTTTGAGTAGGGGGTGGGCACGCTGTGTATATTTATTTTTATACTAAATGTGAGTTCATTAATGTTTGTTTCCTTAAGTCTTTTTTCTATATACTTTCATTATTATCTTAGATTGACTTAGGTTTGAAAAAAAATTATTTTGTTGTAATTAAGCTATAATTTTTAATTAACCGAACAAGTTACCCATTTTTCTCTTAGCTATCTATATATTGTCCCTCCCCCTTTTACATTGATTCAGTCAGTCTTTACTATTTTTTAATATCTCATCTAGAGAAAAAGTGTCTGCTTTTTCTCGGTGTCGTCATCAAATTTGCATATGTGTGTGTACACCACAAGAGCACATATGTTCTTTTTTTATACTAATGGATTAGCACTTATGAAAGCCTGAGGGCCATTCAAGAATCTATATATTAATAGGATAGCGTGTGTGCTATTTATTTGGTGTGTGTCACGCTTACATCTGAGTGACTTTTGTTTAATTCTTATGAACTTCTATTTCTTATAAGAAATAATTTAACCAAGAATTCTTCATAAGTCTTGGTTTCGGTTTCGATTATAGTTGATGGCACTCCAGTAATCTATTTTTTTTTTTTAAATAAATTTATCAAGAATTCTTCATAAGTTTTGGTTTCGATTTCTATTATAGCTGAAGGAACTCAAGTTATATATATATACTGAAGTTATACATATATTTAGTTATTGGTTTTGGTTTCGATTCAAGCTGATGCACCCAAGTCATATGGATATATTTTTTTATTTTTGAAATCGCAACTTTATAATATATAAAAATCGATAGAACACTATAATAATGTATATGAAATCTGCAAGAATTAAAATATCATATTTAAGCATATTTTACCTTGTTGCTAGTTTTAACAAAAGAGCTACAATAATATAGATTGTCTCCATTTACACTAAACATCTACAGAATGCCAACATCAATATATTACATATGAGTCAGTCCCCTGTGGATTTTTCACAGGTCTCGCTAGTAAATATTAAATAAATTGTTGCTTGGACATTTCATAAGAGGAATTGGTTATTCGAAAGGACGGCTCAACAAGTATTTAAGCTTGAAGATAATGATGTTGTAGTTGGCTAGGAATCAGCTTCATTGTATTTTGGTCCACTCTAGGAAAGAAACTTTGTTCATGAAAGTTTTGCTTAGTCTTTTGTCCAAAGAGCAAGAAAAGTCCTCTGCAGTAGTTGTAGCCAGGTGGGTTTATAATGTGAATGTTTTACAGGAGAACGAAAGATTTGAGCTCAGTTGAACATATTGGGGCAGTACAGAGAAGCTAACAAAATATCTTCTATTTGAAAGGGTGGCAGAGAAGAATATATAGATTGCAAAGTCAGTTTTGTACCCTGTTAAGGAAAAGTGTTATAAGTGGAACTCAAGTTTAGGATGGATCAGGTAGAGAATCCCACCAGGAGTGAGGTACCTTCTAGTGATAGAATGATTCAACCATTTCTCCAGCAACATTGGCAACAAGTCTGATGTAAGTCCTCTGTTTCAGGTCTGGGGAGGCTTTCTTAAGAATAGAGCCATTCATTTTGACTGGGGAAAAATAAATATCCAAATCTTGATAAAGAGATAATCTTGGTTTTGGAGACAGATAGTTTTTTCCTCACTGCACCATGTGTGCTCCAAATTGGAAGAGAGAGAGAGAGAGACAGACAGACAGACAGACAGACAGACAGAAAGATTCCAGTAATCAGTAGTAATATTTAAGGTGCTGCCATAGTTGTGTCATGTGCCTATAGATATCAACCGACGAATGATCCCAAGATATAGGAAGATCAGAAGAAAGTAGGGCCCAGAATGGATTCCCGAAATATGAGACATTGATATTTTCAGCTTTCAACTTCTACCCATCAACAACCACTTTAATACCACTATCACAGAGTAACAATTTAATGGTTCTGAAGACATTTGCAAATATTCGATAGTGAGCAAATTTGTGAAGAAACTTTTGATCTGAACCCGAAAGGCGTTTGATATATCAAGAGCTATCATGCTAGAGACAAAGCCTGATAGATTCACTGATTTTGTGCAACTTATATATGAGATGCCATCATCTTAATACTGATTTCTTTATGGTGTCATCTGCTTTTATTTTTGCTATCGTTATTACTTTTTTGTGTTATTTTATATATATCCTAAAATTCTGTGTATATTGGTTAGATTTAGTCAGTATTAGATATTTTGTTATTGCAGTATATAGTAAACATATGTATATTTTTAAATATACATCTATATTTTGTTATGCATGTTTGGTTTGAGGATTATGGGAAACACTTCAAAGATCGTAGACGGAATTCTCTCTGATTCTCCCTTCTCTGATCTTAAGCATATAGTACAATGGGAAAAGAGGTGGCTGTTAATTTTAATGCATCGGAAACCAAGCTTCTGTCTTTACATCATCAATGCTCTGATCCCCATCTAGCATCAATTGAAATGAATGGCTCTTGTCTTGGAGAGGCTCCATATTTTGACAAGCTTCTGGGTCTGACATTTACTCCTGATCTGAAATGGAACCCATACACCAAATTCGTTGCCAAGGTCGCTGGAAAAATAGTGGACTCATTCTACCTCTCCAGTAGATATCTCATTGCTGATGCAATTCTTTACCTGTATAAGAGCCAAGTACGTCCAAGAATGGAGTACTGTACTCTGGGCAGGAGCTGCTAGAAGCAGCTTATCCTGTCTTGACAGAGTTCAAAATAGACTTTGTAGGCTAGTGGAGGAATACCCTTTTCTCTTCCCTGCAACCTCTTTCCCACAGAAGAGACATTTTGAGCCTGTCTCTGCTTTATTGTTATTTTCATGGCAAATGCTCATCTGAGCTCCAATCCATTGCCAAACTTTCATGAACAACATTTGTCTAGCTGAAACCACTACAATAATTTTCCTCATTTTTTATTTGTGCCTAAACCTAAACGTACATTCCATGAACAAAGCTTCTTTTCGAGTGGAACTGTCTTCCATTTGCCTACTTTCCAACTGACTACAATATGGTCATTTTCAAACTGTCTTCCATTTGCCTACTTTCCAACTGACTACAATATGGTCATTTTCAAACTGTCTTCCATTTGCCTACTTTCCGACTACAATATGGTCATTTTCAAGCTTAACGTAAACAAGTTCTTGATGGGCACCCCTTAAGTAATCCAATTTACAAAATTTCTATTATTGACGATTATTATGATATTATCCCATTGACTACTGTACACTCATTAACCCGTATCCTCGAGTGGCCTCTGGGCTTTGATAAGTGGTGACTTCTTTGTAAAAAAAAATCTGAATGCATGTTTTATTTCAGTTGATTACTGGGAAAATGTAGTTGCAATACATGATAATAATGACCAAATTAAGAAACAAAATGCATAAAAACCTTTGAAATTCACACATATGTCCATATACTCCCTCCCCACCTGTGAGTAAATTGGCAACATGTAGTCAATTGTCTGCTATGAATCACTTATATTAGATGTTTCATTTGTCAAACCAAAAAAAAAAAAGAGCTATACATCTTTCCTGTGTATGATTCAGAAGACTTTCATATGACTTTTTAAAGTGAAAGAGTTTACAGCTCTATTTTCAGTTTATATTCTAATTATTTATTGTCATCATAATATTAGCTAGTGAATATAACTCAGTGAAAGAAAAAATTTCTCAAATGACATCTCTTATTAGAAATAAGATATGATACACTTTAATTAGTACATTCAGTATTAGAAAAGAATGAGGGTACATTTGAATTAGTGCACTACATATTTTAAAAGAAAGAGGTAGGGTGCATTTGTATTAAAACATCCAGCATTAGTAAAGAGAAAGTTTGTATTTGAATAAGAACATGCAATATTAGAAAAGACAGGGCTAATTTGAATTAGTGCATCGAATATTAGAAAAGAGAGGGGATTCATTTTAATTAGTATGTCTCATATTTGAAAAGAGAGAGGGTTCATTTGAATAAGTACATCCAATATTAGAAAAGAGAGGGGGTTCATTTAAATTAGTACATAAAATATTAGAAAAGAGAGGGGGCTCATTTGAATTAGTATATCGAATATTAGAAAAGAGAGGGGGCTCATTTGAATTAGTACATAAAATATTAGAAAAAAGAGGGGGCTCATTTGAATTAGTATATCGAATGTTAGAAAAGAGAGGGGGCTCATTTAAATTAGTACATAAAATATTAGAAAAGAGAGGGGGCTCATTTGAATTAGTACATAAAATATTAGAAAAGAGAGGGGGCTCATTTGAATTAGTATATCGAATATTAGAAAAGAGAGGGGGCTCATTTAAATTAGTACATAAAATATAAGAAAAGAGAGGGGGCTCATTTGAATTAGTACATCGAATGTTAGAAAAGAGAGGGGGCTCATTTGAATTAGTATATCGAATATTAGAAAAGAGAGGGGGCTCATTTAAATTAGTACATAAAATATTAGAAAAGAGAGGGGGCTCATTTGAATTAGTATATCGAATATTAGAAAAGAGAGGGGGCTCATTTGAATTAGTACATAAAATATTAGAACAGAGAGGGATCTCATTTGAATTAGTACATAAAATATTAGAAAAGAGATGGGGCTCATTTGAATTAGTATATCGAATATTAGAAAAGAGAGGGGGCTCATTTGAATTAGTACATAAAATATTAGAAAAGAGAAGGGGGCTAATTTGAATTAGTATATCGAATATTAGAAAAGAGAGGGGGCTCATTTAAATTAGTACATAAAATATTAGAAAAGAGAGGGGGCTCATTTGAATTAGTATATCGAATATTAGAAAAGAGAGGGGGCTCATTTGAATTAGTACATAAAATATTAGAAAAGAGAGGGGGCTCATTTGAATTAGTACATAAAATATTAGAAAAGAGATGGGGCTCATTTGAATTAGTATATCGAATATTAGAAAAGAGAGGGGGCTCATTTGAATTAGTACATAAAATATTAGAAAAAAGAGGGGGCTCATTTGAATTAGTATATCGAATGTTAGAAAAGAGAGGGGGCTCATTTAAATTAGTACATAAAATATTAGAAAAGAGAGGGGGCTCATTTGAATTAGTACATAAAATATTAGAAAAAGAGGGGGCTCATTTGAATTAGTATATCGAATATTAGAAAAGAGAGGGGGCTCATTTAAATTAGTACATAAAATATTAGAAAAGAGAGGGGGCTCATTTGAATTAGTACATCGAATGTTAGAAAAGAGAGGGGGCTCATTTGAATTAGTATATCGAATATTAGAAAAGAGAGGGGGCTCATTTGAATTAGTACATAAAATATTAGAAAAGAGGGGGGGGGCTCATTTGAATTAGTATATCGAATATTAGAAAAGAGAGGGGGCTCATTTAAATTAGTACATAAAATATTAGAAAAGAGAGGGAGCTCATTTGAATTAGTACATCGAATATTAGAAAAGAGAGGGGGCTCATTTAAATTAGTACATAAAATATTAGAAAAGAGAGGGGGCTCATTTGAATTAGTATATCGAATATTAGAAAAGAGAGGGGGCTCATTTGAATTAGTACATAAAATATTAGAAAAGAGAGGGGGCTTATTTGAATTAGTATATCGAATAATAGAAAAGAGAGGGGGCTCATTTAAATTAGTACATAAAATATTAGAAAAGAGAGGGGGCTCATTTAAATTAGTATATCGAATGTTAGAAAAGAGAGGGGGCTCATTTGAATTAGTACATAAAATATTAGAAAAGAGAGGGGGCTCATTTGAATTAGTACATAAAATATTAGAAAAGAGAGGGGGCTCATTTGAATTAGTATATCGAATATTAGAAAAGAGAAGGGGCTCATTTTTTTTTTTTTTTTTTTTTTTTACAAAGGCATCACTACATTATCAAGGCCCAGAGGCCACTCAAGGATAAGGGTTAAAGAGTGTACAGTAGAAATTGGTCAATATAGTAATCATTAGTAATGAAAATTTGGTAAATTTAATAACTTATATGGAACGGCTCATCAAGAACTTATTTACTTTAGACTTGAACACAACCATATTGTAGTCAGCCGGAAAGCAGGAAAACGGAAGACAATTCCACAGGCGTGCAGTTCTAAGAAAGAAGCTTTGTTCATGGAATCTACGTTTAGGTTTAGCCACAGATAAAGAGTGGGGGAAATTATTGATAGTGTTTACAGCTAGACGAGTGTTTCTTGTGAAAGTTTGGCGAGGGGGGACCAAAGATTGAAGCTCAGTTGAACACTTTCCATGAAAATAACGATACATCAGAGACAAACTCGCAACATCTCTTCTGTGAGATAGAGGTTGCAAGGAGGAGAAAAGGACATCTCCTACGAGGCTACGAAGTCTATTTTGAACTCTATCAAGGCAGGACAAGTCCTTTCTAGCAGCTCCTGCCCAGATGTGGCAACAGTATTCCATCCTTGGACGTACCTGGCTCTTATATAGGTAGAGAATAGCATCAGCAGTGAGATATCTACTGGATCGATAGAAAGATCCCACCATTTTTCCAGCGGCCTTGGCAACAGATTTGATATACGTGTTCCATTTAAGATCAGGAGTAATGGTCAAGCCCAGAAGCTTGTCAAAACTTGAGGCCTCCTGAAGACGAGAGCCATTCATTTCAATTGATGACAAATGTGGATTAGAATGTTGATGATGTAAAGAGAGAAGCTTGGTTTTAGATGCATTAAAAGTAACCAGCCACTCCTTTCCCCATTGTACTACGTGCTCAAGATCAGAGGAGAGAGAATTGGAGAGAACTTGGTCGTTTACTGTCTTAGATGTGCTACCATAAATGGTAGTGTCGTCAGCATAAATGTCTACAAATGATGTAAGGATATGATTTGGAAGATCATTAATGTAGATCAGGAAAAGAGTTGGGCCCAGGATGGATCCCTGAGGGACACCGGCATTAATACTGTGAGCTTCCGATTTTTGCCCCTCAACTACTACTCTTATGAACCTATCAGAAAGAAATGATTTAATAATTGAGAAGACTTTTCCAGCTATACCATAGCTAGCGATCTTATGAAGTAAACCTTTATGCCATACCCTATCAAAGGCTTTAGATATGTCAAGAGCAATTGCTCTAGAAAGATTGCCACCGTCGAGAGATTTGCTAATCCTATGCGATATAACTGTAATGACATCTGCTGTAGATCTAGCAGAACGGAAACCATATTGAGTGTCACTAAGAAGGTTATTTTTGTTGAGATGTTTGATTACTTCTGTATTTAACACAGATTCTAGCAACTTACTCATGACGCACAGGAGACTTATTGGCCTGTACTGAGAGGGGGATGAGCGATCACCTGAATTCTTAAATACAGGGCATACTGATGAGGTTTTCCAGGGAGATGGGAAACTATTCTCCTTAAGACAACGTTTAAACAGTTTTGTAAGTATGGGCGCTAATTCAGGTTGAAGTTTTTTGAGTACTATAATTGGAATACCATCAGGGCCAGTTGCTTTACTCGAATCAAGGTTTTTGATTAGCTTCGCAACATCACGTACAGATATACGTATATCACATAGCGTGTTTTCTGATACAGGAGGAAATATTGGGGGTTGGCGGTCTTGGTCGCAAAGGGTAGAATTTGCTGCAAAGTTCTTGACAAAGAGTTTGGCTTTGTCTGATGCTGACGAGATTACCTCAGGTCCATTGATAATAGTTGGGATGGAGCACACGCTTCTGTTCAGGATTCTGTTTGCTATTTGCCAAAACTGGTGGGAACCAAGCCGCTGCTCAGCTACTTTGGACTTAACAGATTGAGCATACAACTCTCTTGCGTTCCTTATTACTTTCTTACAATGGTTGCTGGCAGTCCTGAAAACGGCTTTAGTTTCCATACATCTATTACGTTTGAAGCAGTGGAAAAAGTGATTTCTGTGCGCAATGGCAGCAGCACATTCTGGAGAGAACCATGGCTGGCTGTTAGGTTTTTTCTGAAACTTTTTAGAGGGTATGAAATGGTCAATACCTACAATTAACCATTCAGTTAGGTCTAATACTATAGAGGACACATCCTTTTTAAACATGGAATGCAGAGGTAGATCAGATATAAATGTACGGAAGCTATCCCAGTCAGCCTTAGTGTATCGATATACTGTACGATGAAGAGGTACATCTGGGGACTTATTACATTTCATTTTTATCTTAATTGATACAACAGAGTGGTCGGAAGATCCAAGAGGCGACAGAACAGAAACTGAACATAGTTCAGGGCAAGTTGTGAGAAAAAGGTCTAGTAGGCTCGCATACTGGCCATCATTATCGGGCACACGGGTAGGTTCCTGAACAATCTGAGTGAGGTCATAGGCAATGGAGAAATCATGACAGAACCTCCCCTCATCATCGGTCTTGTTTGAGTGGGTCAACCATTCAACGTTGTGAACATTGAAGTCTCCACATACGTGAATGCTAGCTGAAGGATAAGTAGAAAGGACTTGGTCAATTTTCTCAGATATGCTTTGAAAGATAGTAACTCCACTGTTGTGGGGGCGATAGAGAGTAAATATAAATGCAGTAGTGTGAGCTAAAGCAACCCGGAAGCACATATAGGGTAAGTTAGGATCTTCCCTGGAGATGTCCCTCCCACATGGAAAGCTATCTTTAATATAGGCACATATTCCATGCCCATGGCGATCTTGGGGGTCAGATTTAGAAGTTAAGTTAGAGTATCCTGAAATTGCAAACTCATCTAGGGAAATAGCCTGTCCAATGCCAGTTTCACTTAAAAATAAAAGGTCTGGTTTAGTCTCCTGTAATTGGGTTTCAACCTCTGGAAGGTTAGAACGAAGACCCCTGATGTTGGAGAAGGAGACATGGTAGTAGGGGTCTACGTTGGAAGTTGGGGAACCGGGTTTAATCGTGTATTTTTTCTTGAAACTTGTCATGATGAAATTTTGGAATTTGTGGACTAGGTCGACAGATTTACTTAGAGCAGGACAGAGAGGGGAAATTAAGAGAGAAAAAGAAACGAAGAATTTTTTATTTTTTTTTATTTGTAGTTAATGATAAGGTAAAGCCGTAACAATTACCCACTAGTATGGCATCGAGAGGCCCCACCAGAAGCTACTGCATGGTCCAGAATCCATTCACCAAATGGCAATACAGCAGCCCCAGTACTTTGCACCTGCTGATAGGACAGCCTCCTTAGTGGTTAATCCAAGGTTCGGGTCCCTGACTATCAGGCGGATAACGTCAGCCCAGACAAAACGTTTACCTCCAGCACCCTTACTAGTGACATGGCTACAAGGATAGACATAGAAACAGAAAATTTCCGCCATCTCAGCCAACTGTTCGCAAAAATACTGCCAACCTAGAAAACAGCTTTTTCTTCTCCCTTTGTCCGAAAAATCACTCATTTAAAAAAATGAGGACTGAGGGACAAATAAGAAGAAGCGAGAGTAACAGGAGCTGCCGATAACGCATCCACAATGCGTTTTCTACTCTCCATTAAAAAAAAAAAAAAAAAAAAAAAAACTATTAAGTATTGTACTTAATAAAAGTCCAACGGACGTGTTTAAGGGAAAGTATGGTGATAGATTCCCCTCACACGAACTAAAAATGAGTATAATTCGTAATTTTTGCTATCAACTCGGTGGATAAATAAACATATGTACGAGGAAAAAAAAAAAAAAAAAAAAAAAGGCTAGCATTTAATAAAACAGAAATACACAAATTAAATACTGAAATAAAATGGAGTTGTTAATATTTTAAATCTAAAATAAAAAGCATGATTGAAATCACTTATCTCAACAAAAACAATTCCGTCTCCAAATTGCAAACTGTGTTGAAAGAACTTCAGTTAGTAGCGTTCAAAACATTTTTTTTTTGAAATTAGCCGTTAATAGAAAATCGTGATTTTATTCTGAACTTAAGCTAGTAACGTTTTAAGAAGCTTACGATATAAAAGAAAAGGCTGATGGGGGGGGGTTCCAAAAGTAAGTTGGTGCCGTTATAAGTAATTTAAATTAGTACATAAAATATAAGAAAAGAGAGGGGGCTCATTTGAATTAGTACATCGAATGTTAGAAAAGAGAGGGGGCTCATTTGAATTAGTACATAAAATATTAGAAAAGAGAGGGGGCTCATTTGAATTAGTATATCGAATATTAGAAAAGAGAGGGGGCTCATTTGAATTAGTACATAAAATATTAGAAAAGAGAGGGGGCTCATTTGAATTAGTATATCGAATATTAGAAAAGAGAGGTGGCTCATTTAAATTAGTACATAAAATATTAGAAAAGAGAGGGGGCTCATTTGAATTAGTATATCGAATATTAGAAAAGAGAGGGGGCTCATTTGAATTAGTACATAAAATATTAGAAAAGAGAGGGGGCTCATTTGAATTAGTATATCGAATATTAGAAAAGAGAGGGGGCTCATTTGAATTAGTACATAAAATATTAGAAAAGAGAGGGGGCTCATTTGAATTAGTATATCGAATATTAGAAAAGAGAGGGGGCTCATTTGAATTAGTACATAAAATATTAGAAAAAAGAGGGGGCTCATTTGAATTAGTATATCGAATGTTAGAAAAGAGAGGGGGCTCATTTGAATTAGTACATAAAATATTAGAAAAGAGAGGGGGCTCATTTGAATTAGTACATAAAATATTAGAAAAGAGAGGGGGCTCATTTGAATTAGTATATCGAATATTAGAAAAGAGAGGGGGCTCATTTAAATTAGTACATAAAATATAAGAAAAGAGAGGGGGCTCATTTGAATTAGTACATCGAATGTTAGAAAAGAGAGGGGGCTCATTTGAATTAGTATATCGAATATTAGAAAAGAGAGGGGGCTCATTTAAATTAGTACATAAAATATTAGAAAAGAGAGGGGGCTCATTTGAATTAGTATATCGAATATTAGAAAAGAGAGGGGGCTCATTTGAAATAGTACATAAAATATTAGAAAAGAGAGGGGGCTCATTTGAATTAGTATATCGAATATTAGAAAAGAGAGGGGGCTCATTTAAATTAGTACATAAAATATTAGAAAAGAGAGGGGGCTCATTTGAATTAGTATATCGAATATTAGAAAAGAGAGGGGGCTCATTTGAATTAGTACATAAAATATTAGAACAGAGAGGGGGCTCATTTGAATTAGTACATAAAATATTAGAAAAGAGAGGGGGCTCATTTGAATTAGTACATAAAATATTAGAAAAGAGATGGGGCTCATTTGAATTAGTATATCGAATATTAGAAAAGAGAGGGGGCTCATTTGAATTAGTACATAAAATATTAGAAAAGAGAGGGGGCTCATTTGAATTAGTATATCGAATATTAGAAAAGAGAGGGGGCTCATTTGAATTAGTACATAAAATATTAGAAAAGAGAGGGGGCTCATTTGAATTAGTACATAAAATATTAGAAAAGAGATGGGGCTCATTTGAATTAGTATATCGAATATTAGAAAAGAGAGGGGGCTCATTTGAATTAGTACATAAAATATTAGAAAAAAGAGGGGGCTCATTTGAATTAGTATATCGAATGTTAGAAAAGAGAGGGGGCTCATTTAAATTAGTACATAAAATATTAGAAAAGAGAGGGGACTCATTTGAATTAGTACATAAAATATTAGAAAAGAGAGGGGGCTCATTTGAATTAGTATATCGAATATTAGAAAAGAGAGGGGGCTCATTTAAATTAGTACATAAAATATTAGAAAAGAGAGGGGGCTCATTTGAATTAGTACATCTAATGTTAGAAAAGAGAGGGGGCTCATTTGAATTAATATATCGAATATTAGAAAAGAGAGGGGGCTCATTTGAATTAGTACATAAAATATTAGAAAAGAGGGGGGGCTCATTTGAATTAGTATATCGAATATTAGAAAAGAGAGATGGCTCATTTAAATTAGTACATAAAATATTAGAAAAGAGAGGGAGCTCATTTGAATTAGTACATCGAATATTAGAAAAGAGAGGGGGCTCATTTAAATTAGTACATAAAATATTAGAAAAGAGAGGGGGCTCATTTGAATTAGTATATCGAATATTAGAAAAGAGAGGGGGCTCCTTTGAATTAGTACATAAAATATTAGAAAAGAGAGGGGGCTTATTTGAATTAGTATATCGAATAATAGAAAAGAGAGGGGGCTCATTTAAATTAGTACATAAAATATTAGAAAAGAGAGGGGGCTCATTTAAATTAGTATATCGAATGTTAGAAAAGAGAGGGGGCTCATTTGAATTAGTACATAAAATATTAGAAAAGAGAGGGGGCTCATTTGAATTAGTACATAAAATATTAGAAAAGAGAGGGGGCTCATTTGAATTAGTATATCGAATATTAGAAAAGAGAAGGGGCTCATTTAAATTAGTACATAAAATATTAGAAAAGAGAGGGGGCTCATTTGAATTAGTACATAAAATATTAGAAAAGAGAGGGGGCTCATTTGAATTAGTACATAAAATATTAGAAAAGAGAGGGGGCTCATTTGAATTAGTATATCGAATATTAGAAAAGAGAGGGGGCTCATTTGAATTAGTACATAAAATATTAGAAAAGAGAGGGGGCTCATTTGAATTAGTATATCGAATATTAGAAAAGAGAGGGGGCTCATTTAAATTAGTACATAAAATATTAGAAAAGAGAGGGGGCTCATTTGAATTAGTATATCGAATATTAGAAAAGAGAGGGGGCTCATTTAAATTAGTACATAAAATATTAGAAAAGAGAGGGGGCTCATTTGAATTAGTATATCGAATATTAGAAAAGAGAGGGGGCTCATTTTAATTAGTACATAAAATATTAGAACAGAGAGGGGGCTCATTTGAATTAGTACATAAAATATTAGAAAAGAGAGGGGGCTCATTTGAATTAGTACATAAAATATTAGAAAAGAGATGGGGCTCATTTGAATTAGTATATCGAATATTAGAAAAGAGAGGGGGCTCATTTGAATTAGTACATAAAATATTAGAAAAGAGAGGGGGCTCATTTGAATTAGTATATCGAATATTAGAAAAGAGAGGGGGCTCATTTGAATTAGTACATAAAATATTAGAAAAGAGAGGGGGCTCATTTGAATTAGTACATAAAATATTAGAAAAGAGATGGGGCTCATTTGAATTAGTATATCGAATATTAGAAAAGAGAGGGGGCTCATTTGAATTAGTACATAAAATATTAGAAAAAAGAGGGGGCTCATTTGAATTAGTATATCGAATGTTAGAAAAGAGAGGGGGCTCATTTAAATTAGTACATAAAATATTAGAAAAGAGAGGGGACTCATTTGAATTAGTACATAAAATATTAGAAAAGAGAGGGGGCTCATTTGAATTAGTATATCGAATATTAGAAAAGAGAGGGGGCTCATTTAAATTAGTACATAAAATATTAGAAAAGAGAGGGGGCTCATTTGAATTAGTACATCTAATGTTAGAAAAGAGAGGGGGCTCATTTGAATTAGTATATCGAATATTAGAAAAGAGAGGGGGCTCATTTGAATTAGTACATAAAATATTAGAAAAGAGGGGGGGCTCATTTGAATTAGTATATCGAATATTAGAAAAGAGAGATGGCTCATTTAAATTAGTACATAAAATATTAGAAAAGAGAGGGAGCTCATTTGAATTAGTACATCGAATATTAGAAAAGAGAGGGGGCTCATTTAAATTAGTACATAAAATATTAGAAAAGAGAGGGGGCTCATTTGAATTAGTATATCGAATATTAGAAAAGAGAGGGGGCTCCTTTGAATTAGTACATAAAATATTAGAAAAGAGAGGGGGCTTATTTGAATTAGTATATCGAATAATAGAAAAGAGAGGGGGCTCATTTAAATTAGTACATAAAATATTAGAAAAGAGAGGGGGCTCATTTAAATTAGTATATCGAATGTTAGAAAAGAGAGGGGGCTCATTTGAATTAGTACATAAAATATCAGAAAAGAGAGGGGGCTCATTTGAATTAGTACATAAAATATTAGAAAAGAGAGGGGGCTCATTTGAATTAGTATATCGAATATTAGAAAAGAGAAGGGGCTCATTTAAATTAGTACATAAAATATTAGAAAAGAGAGGGGGCTCATTTGAATTAGTACATAAAATATTAGAAAAGAGAGGGGGCTCATTTGAATTAGTACATAAAATATTAGAAAAGAGAGGGGGCTCATTTGAATTAGTATATCGAATATTAGAAAAGAGAGGGGGCTCATTTGAATTAGTACATAAAATATTAGAAAAGAGAGGGGGCTCATTTGAATTAGTATATCGAATATTAGAAAAGAGAGGTGGCTCATTTAAATTAGTACATAAAATATTAGAAAAGAGAGGGGGCTCATTTGAATTAGTATATCGAATATTAGAAAAGAGAGGGGGCTCATTTGAATTAGTACATAAAATATTAGAAAAGAGAGGGGGCTCATTTGAATTAGTATATCGAATATTAGAAAAGAGAGGGGGCTCATTTGAATTAGTACATAAAATATTAGAAAAGAGAGGGGGCTCATTTGAATTAGTATATCGAATATTAGAAAAGAGAGGGGGCTCATTTAAATTAGTACATAAAATATTAGAAAAGAGAGGGGGCTCATTTAAATTAGTACATCGAATGTTAGAAAAGAGAGGGGGCTCATTTGAATTAGTATATCGAATATTAGAAAAGAGAGGGGGCTCATTTAAATTAGTACATAAAATATTAGAAAAGAGAGGGGGCTCATTTGAATTAGTACATAAAATATTAGAAAAGAGAGGGGGCTCATTTGAATTAGTATATCGAATATTAGAAAAGAGAGGTGGCTCATTTAAATTAGTACATAAAATATTAGAAAAGAGAGGGGGCTCATTTGAATTAGTACATCGAATATTAGAAAAGAGAGGGGGCTCATTTGAATTAGTACATAAAATATTAGAAAAGAGAGGGGGCTCATTTGAATTAGTATATCGAATATTAGAAAAGAGAGGGGGCTTATTTGAATTAGTACATAAAATATTAGAAAAGAGAGGGGGCTCATTTGAATTAGTATATCGAATATTAGAAAAGAGAGGGGGCTCATTTAAATTAGTACATAAAATATTAGAAAAGAGAGGGGGCTCATTTGAATTAGTACATCGAATATTAGAACAGAGAGGGGGATCATTTTAATTAGTACATAAAATATTAGAAAAGAGAGGGGGCTCATTTGAATTAGTATATCGAATATAAGAAAAGAGAGGTGGCTCATTTGAATTAGTACATAAAATATTAGAAAAGAGAGGGGGCTCATTTGAATTAGTATATCGAATATTAGAAAAGAGAGGGGGCTCATTTGAATTTGTACATAAAATATTAGAAAAGAGAGGGGGCTCATTTGAATTAGTACATAAAATATTAGAAAAGAGATGGGGCTCATTTGAATTAGTACATCGAATATTAGAAAAGAGAGGGGGCTCATTTGAATTAGTACATAAAATATTAGAAAAAAGAGGGGGCTCATTTGAATAAGTATATCGAATGTTAGAAAAGAGAGGGGGCTCATTTAAATTAGTACATAAAATATTAGAAAAGAGAGGGGGCTCATTTGAATAAGTACATAAAATATTAGAAAAGAGAGGGGGCTCATTTGAATTAGTATATCGAATATTAGAAAAGAGAGGGGCTCATTTAAATTAGTACATAAAATATTAGAAAAGAGAGGGGGCTCATTTGAATTAGTACATCGAATGTTAGAAAAGAGAGGGGGCTCATTTTAATTAGTATATCGAATATTAGAAAAGAGAGGGGGCTCATTTGAATTAGTACATAAAATATTAGAAAAGAGGGGGGCTCATTTGAATTAGTATATCGAATATTAGAAAAGAGAGGGGGCTCATTTAAATTAGTACATAAAATATTAGAAAAGAGAGGGAGCTCATTTGAATTAGTACATCGAATATTAGAAAAGAGAGGGGGCTCATTTAAATTAGTACATAAAATATTAGAAAAGAGAGGGGGCTCATTTAAATTAGTATATCGAATGTTAGAAAAGAGAGGGGGCTCATTTGAATTAGTACATAAAATATTAGAAAAGAGAGGGGGCTCATTTGAATTAGTACATAAAATATTAGAAAAGTGAGGGGGCTCATTTGAATTAGTATATCGAATATTAGAAAAGAGAAGGGGCTCATTTAAATTAGTACATAAAATATTAGAAAAGAGAGGGGGCTCATTTGAATTAGTACATCGAATGTTAGAAAAGAGAGGGGGCTCATTTGAATTAGTATATCGAATATTAGAAAAAAGAGGGGGCTCATTTAAATTAGTACATAAAATATTAGAAAAGAGAGGGGGTTCATTTGAATTAGTACATAAAATATTAGAAAAGAGAGGGGGCTCATTTGAATTAGTACATAAAATATTAGAAAAGAGAGGGGGCTAATTTGAATTAGTACATAAAATATTAGAAAAGAGAGGGGGCTCATTTGAATTAGTATATAAAATATTAGAAAAGAGAGGGGGCTCATTTGAATTAGTACATAAAATATTAGAAAAGAGAGGGGGCTCATTTGAATTAGTATATCGAATGTTAGAAAAGAGAGGGGGCTCATTTACATTAGTACATCGAATGTTAGAAAAGAGAGGGGGCTCATTTGAATTAGTACATCGAATATTACAAAAGAGAGGGGGCTCATTTGAATTAGTATATCGAATATTAGAAAAGAGAGGTGGCTCATTTAAATTAGTACATCGAATGTTAGAAAAGAGAGGGGGCTCATTTGAATTAGTACATCGAATATTACAAAAGAGAGGGGGCTCATTTGAATTAGTATATCGAATATTAGAAAAGAGAGGTGGCTCATTTAAATTAGTACATAAAATATTAGAAAAGAGAGGGGGCTCATTTGAATTAGTATATCGAATATTAGAAAAGAGAGGGGGATCATTTAAATTAGTACATAAAATATTAGAAAAGAGAGGGGGCTCATTTGAATTAGTATATCGAATATTAGAAAAGAGAGGGGGATCATTTAAATTAGTACATAAAATATTAGAAAAGAGAGGGGGCTCATTTAAATTAGTATATCGAATATTAGAAAAGAGAGGGGGATCATTTAAATTAGTACATAAAATATTAGAAAAGAGAGGGGGCTCATTTGAATTAGTACATAAAATATTAGAAAAGAGAGGGGGCTCATTTGAATTAGTACATCGAATATTACAAAAGAGAGGGGGCTCATTTGAATTAGTATATCGAATATTAGAAAAGAGAGGTGGCTCATTTAAATTAGTACATAAAATATTAGAAAAGAGAGGGGGCTCATTTGAATTAGTATATCGAATATTAGAAAAGAGAGGGGGATCATTTAAATTAGTACATAAAATATTAGAAAAGAGAGGGGGCTCATTTAAATTAGTATATCGAATATTAGAAAAGAGAGGGGGCTCATTTACATTAGTACATCGAATGTTAGAAAAGAGAGGGGGCTCATTTGAATTAGTATATCGAATATTAGAAAAGAGAGGGGGCTCATTTGAATTAGTACATAAAATATTAGAAAAGAGAGGGGGCTCATTTGAATTAGTATATCGAATATTAGAAAAGAGAGGGGGCTCATTTTAATTAGTACATAAAATATTAGAAAAGAGAGGGGGCTCATTTGAATTTGTACATACAATATATTAGAAAAGAGATGGGGCTCATTTGAATTAGTATATCGAATATTAGAAAAGAGAGGGGGCTCATTTGAATTAGTACATAAAATATTAGAAAAAAGAGGGGGCTTATTTGAATTAGTATATCGAATGTTAGAAAAGAGAGGGGGCTCATTTAAATTAGTACATAAAATATTAGAAAAGAGAGGGGGCTCATTTGAATTAGTACATCGAATGTTAGAAAAGAGAGGGGGCTCATTTGAATTAGTATATCGAATATTAGAAAAGAGAGGGGGCTCATTTGAATTAGTACATAAAATATTAGAAAAGAGGGGGGCTCATTTGAATTAGTATATCGAATATTAGAAAAGAGAGGGGGCTCATTTAAATTAGTACATAAAATATTAGAAAAGAGAGGGAGCTCATTTGAATTAGTACATCGAATATTAGAAAAGAGAGGGGGCTCATTTAAATTAGTACATAAAATATTAGAAAAGAGAGGGGGCTCATTTAAATTAGTATATCGAATGTTAGAAAAGAGAGGGGGCTCATTTGAATTAGTACATAAAATATTAGAAAAGAGAGGGGGCTCATTTTAATTAGTACATAAAATATTAGAAAAGTGAGGGGGCTCATTTGAATTAGTATATCGAATATTAGAAAAGAGAAGGGGCTCATTTAAATTAGTACATAAAATATTAGAAAAGAGAGGGGGCTCATTTGAATTAGTACATCGAATGTTAGAAAAGAGAGGGGGCTCATTTGAATTAGTATATCGAATATTAGAAAAAAGAGGGGGCTCATTTAAATTAGTACATAAAATATTAGAAAAGAGAGGGGGTTCATTTGAATTAGTACATAAAATATTAGAAAAGAGAGGGGGCTCATTTGAATTAGTACATAAAATATTAGAAAAGAGAGGGGGCTCATTTGAATTAGTACATAAAATATTAGAAAAGAGAGGGGGCTCATTTGAATTAGTATATAAAATATTAGAAAAGAGAGGGGGCTCATTTGAATTAGTACATAAAATATTAGAAAAGAGAGGGGGCTCATTTGAATTAGTATATCGAATATTAGAAAAGAGAGGGGGCTCATTTACATTAGTACATCGAATGTTAGAAAAGAGAGGGGGCTCATTTGAATTAGTACATCGAATATTACAAAAGAGAGGGGGCTCATTTGAATTAGTATATCGAATATTAGAAAAGAGAGGTGGCTCATTTAAATTAGTACATAAAATATTAGAAAAGAGAGGGGGCTCATTTGAATTAGTATATCGAATATTAGAAAAGAGAGGGGGATCATTTAAATTAGTACATAAAATATTAGAAAAGAGAGGGGGCTCATTTGAATTAGTATATCGAATATTAGAAAAGAGATGGGGCTTATTTGAATTAGTATATCGAATATTAGAAAAGAGAGGGGGATCATTTAAATTAGTACATAAAATATTAGAAAAGAGAGGGGGCTCATTTGAATTAGTACATCGAATATTAGAAAAGAGATGGGGCTTATTTGAATTAGTATATCGAATATTAGAAAAGAGAGGGGGCTCATTTACATTAGTACATCGAATGTTAGAAAAGAGAGGGGGCTCATTTGAATTAGTATATCGAATATTAGAAAAGAGAGGGGGCTCATTTGAATTAGTACATAAAATATTAGAAAAGAGAGGGGGCTCATTTGAATTAGTATATCGAATATTAGAAAAGAGAGGGGGCTCATTTTAATTAGTACATAAAATATTAGAAAAGAGAGGGGGCTCATTTGAATTTGTACATAAAATATTAGAAAAGAGATGGGGCTCATTTGAATTAGTATATCGAATATTAGAAAAGAGAGGGGGCTCATTTGAATTAGTACATAAAATATTAGAAAAAAGAGGGGGCTTATTTGAATTAGTATATCGAATGTTAGAAAAGAGAGGTGGCTCATTTAAATTAGTACATAAAATATTAGAAAAGAGAGGGGGCTCATTTGAATTAGTACATCGAATGTTAGAAAAGAGAGGGGGCTCATTTAAATTAGTACATAAAATATTAGAAAAGAGAGGGGGCTCATTTAAATTAGTACATAAAATATTAGAAAAGAGAGGGGGCTCATTTGAATTAGTATATCGAATATTAGAAAAGAGAGGGGGCTCATTTGAATTAGTACATAAAATATTAGAAAAGAGAGGGGGCTTATTTGAATTAGTATATCGAATAATAGAAAAGAGAGGTGGCTCATTTAAATTAGTACATAAAATATTAGAAAAGAGAGGGGGCTCATTTAAATTAGTATATCGAATGTTAGAAAAGAGAGGGGGCTCATTTGAATTAGTACATAAAATATTAGAAAAGAGAGGGGGCTCATTTGAATTAGTACATAAAATATTAGAAAAGAGAGGGGGCTCATTTGAATTAGTATATCGAATATTAGAAAAGAGAAGGGGCTCATTTAAATTAGTACATAAAATATTAGAAAAGAGAGGGGGCTCATTTGAATTAGTACATCGAATGTTAGAAAAGAGAGGGGGCTCATTTGAATTAGTATATCGAATATTAGAAATAAGAGGGGGCTCATTTAAATTAGTACATAAAATATTAGAAAAGAGAGGGGGCTCATTTGAATTAGTACATAAAATATTAGAAAAGAGAGGGGGCTCATTTGAATTAGTATATCGAATATTAGAAAAGAGAGGTGGCTCATTTAAATTAGTACATAAAATATTAGAAAAGAGAGGGGGCTCATTTGAATTAGTACATAAAATATTAGAAAAGAGAGGTGGCTCATTTGAATTAGTATATCGAATATTAGAAAAGAGACAGGGCTCATTAAAATTAGTACATAAAATATTAGAAAAGAGAGGGGGCTCATTTGAATTAGTACATAAAATATTAGAAAAGAGAGGTGGCTCATTTGAATTAGTATATCGAATATTAGAAAAGAGAGGGGGCTCATTTGAATTAGTACATAAAATATTAGAAAAGAGAGGGGGCTCATTTGAATTAGTACATAAAATATTAGAAAGGAGAGGGGCTCATTTAAATTAGTATATCGAATATTAGAAAAGAGAGGGGGCTCATTTGAATTAGTACATAAAATATTAGAAAAGAGAGGGTGCTCATTTAAATTAGTACATAAAATATTAGAAAAGAGAGGGGGCTAATTTAAATTAGTACATAAAATATTAGAAAAGAGAGGGGGCTCATTTAAATTAGTACATAAAACATTAGAAAAGAGAGGGGGCTCATTTGAATTAGTACATAAAATATTAGAAAAGAGAGGGGCTCATTTAAATTAGTATATCGAATATTAGAAAAGAGAGGGGGCTCATTTGAATTAGTACATCGAATATTAGAAAAGAGAGGGTGCTCATTTGGATTAGTATATCGAATATTAGAAAAGAGAGGGGGCTCATTTAAATTAGTACATTAAATATAAGAACAGAGAGGGGGCTCATTTGAATTAGTACATAAAATATTAGAAAAGAGAGGGGGCTCATTTGAATTAGTATATCGAATATTAGAAAAGAGAGGTGGCTCATTTAAATTAGTACATAAAATATTAGAAAAGAGAGGGGGCTCATTTGAATTAGTATATCGAATATTAGAAGAGAGGGGGCTCATTTGAATTAGTACATAAAATATTAGAAAAGAGAGGGGGCTCATTTGAATTAGTATATCGAATATTAGAAAAGAGAGGGGCTCATTTAAATAAGTATATCGAATGTTAGAAAAGAGAGGGGGCTCATTTGAATTAGTACATAAAATATTAGAAAAGAGAGGGGGATCATTTGAATTAGTACATAAAATATTAGAAAAGAGAGGGGGCTCATTTGAATTAGTATATCGAATGTTAGAAAAGAGAGGGGGCTCATTTAAATTAGTACATAAAATATTAGAAAAGAGAGGGGGCTCATTTGAATTAGTACATAAAATATTAGAAAAGAGAGGGGGCTCATTTGAATTAGTATATCGAATATTAGAAAAGAGAGGGGGCTCATTTAAATTAGTACATAAAATATTAGAAAAGAGAGGGGGCTCATTTGAATTAGTACATCGAATGTTAGAAAAGAGAGGGGGCTCATTTGAATTAGTATATCGAATATAAGAAAAGAGAGGGGGCTCATTTAAATTAGTACATAAACTATTAGAAAAGAGAGGGAGCTCATTTGAATTAGTATATCGAATATTAGAAAAGAGAGGGGGCTCATTTAAATTAGTACATAAAATATTAGAAAAGAGAGGGGGCTCATTTGAATTAGTATATCGAATATTAGAAAAGAGAGGGGGCTCATTTGAATTAGTACATAAAATATTAGAACAGAGAGGGGGCTCATTTGAATTAGTATATCGAATATTAGAAAAGAGAGGGGGCTCATTTGAATTAGTACATAAAATATTAGAACAGAGAGGGGGGTCATTTGAATTAGTACATAAAATATTAGAAAAGAGAAGGGGGCTCATTTAAATTAGTATATCGAATGTTAGAAAAGAGAGGGGGCTCATTTGAATTAGTACATCGAATATTAGAAAAGAGAGGGGGCTCATTTAAATTAGTACATAAAATATTAGAAAAGAGAGGGGGCTCATTTGAATTAGTATATCGAATATTAGAAAAGAGAGGGGGCTCATTTGAATTAGTACATAAAATATTAGAAAAGAGAGGGGGCTCATTTAAATTAGTACATAAAATATTAGAAAAAAAAGGGGGCTCATTTAAATTAGTACATAAAATATTAGAAAAGAGAGGGGGCTCATTTGAATTAGTATATCGAATATTAGAAAAGAGAGGGGGCTCATTTGAATTAGTACATCGAATGTTAGAAAAGAGAGGGGGCTCATTTAAATTAGTACATAAAATATTAGAAAAGAGAGGGGGCTCATTTGAATTAGTACATAAAATATTAGAAAAGAGAGGTGGCTCATTTGAATTAGTATATCGAATATTAGAAAAGAGAGGGGGCTCATTTGAATTAGTACATAAAATATTAGAAAAGAGAGGGGGCTCATTTGAATTAGTACATAAAATATTAGAAAGGAGAGGGGCTCATTTAAATTAGTATATCGAATATTAGAAAAGAGAGGGGGCTCATTTGAATTAGTACATAAAATATTAGAAAAGAGAGGGTGCTCATTTAAATTAGTACATAAAATATTAGAAAAGAGAGGATGCTAATTTAAATTAGTACATAAAATATTAGAAAAGAGAGGGGGCTCATTTAAATTAGTACATAAAACATTAGAAAAGAGAGGGGGCTCATTTGAATTAGTACATAAAATATTAGAAAAGAGAGGGGCTCATTTAAATTAGTATATCGAATATTAGAAAAGAGAGGGGGCTCATTTGAATTAGTACATCGAATATTAGAAAAGAGAGGGTGCTCATTTGGATTAGTATATCGAATATTAGAAAAGAGAGGGGGCTCATTTAAATTAGTACATTAAATATAAGAACAGAGAGGGGGCTCATTTGAATTAGTACATAAAATATTAGAAAAGAGAGGGGGCTCATTTGAATTAGTATATCGAATATTAGAAAAGAGAGGTGGCTCATTTAAATTAGTACATAAAATATTAGAAAAGAGAGGGGGCTCATTTGAATTAGTATATCGAATATTAGAAGAGAGGGGGCTCATTTGAATTAGTACATAAAATATTAGAAAAGAGAGGGGGCTCATTTGAATTAGTATATCGAATATTAGAAAAGAGAGGGGCTCATTTAAATAAGTATATCGAATGTTAGAAAAGAGAGGGGGCTCATTTGAATTAGTACATAAAATATTAGAAAAGAGAGGGGGATCATTTGAATTAGTACATAAAATATTAGAAAAGAGAGGGGGCTCATTTGAATTAGTATATCGAATGTTAGAAAAGAGAGGGGGCTCATTTAAATTAGTACATAAAATATTAGAAAAGAGAGGGGGCTCATTTGAATTAGTACATAAAATATTAGAAAAGAGAGGGGGCTCATTTGAATTAGTATATCGAATATTAGAAAAGAGAGGGGGCTCATTTAAATTAGTACATAAAATATTAGAAAAGAGAGGGGGCTCATTTGAATTAGTACATCGAATGTTAGAAAAGAGAGGGGGCTCATTTGAATTAGTATATCGAATATAAGAAAAGAGAGGGGGCTCATTTAAATTAGTACATAAACTATTAGAAAAGAGAGGGAGCTCATTTGAATTAGTATATCGAATATTAGAAAAGAGAGGGGGCTCATTTAAATTAGTACATAAAATATTAGAAAAGAGAGGGGGCTCATTTGAATTAGTATATCGAATATTAGAAAAGAGAGGGGGCTCATTTGAATTAGTACATAAAATATTAGAACAGAGAGGGGGCTCATTTGAATTAGTATATCGAATATTAGAAAAGAGAGGGGGCTCATTTGAATTAGTACATAAAATATTAGAACAGAGAGGGGGGTCATTTGAATTAGTACATAAAATATTAGAAAAGAGAAGGGGGCTCATTTAAATTAGTATATCGAATGTTAGAAAAGAGAGGGGGCTCATTTGAATTAGTACATCGAATATTAGAAAAGAGAGGGGGCTCATTTAAATTAGTACATAAAATATTAGAAAAGAGAGGGGGCTCATTTGAATTAGTATATCGAATATTAGAAAAGAGAGGGGGCTCATTTGAATTAGTACATAAAATATTAGAAAAGAGAGGGGGCTCATTTAAATTAGTACATAAAATATTAGAAAAAAAAGGGGGCTCATTTAAATTAGTACATAAAATATTAGAAAAGAGAGGGGGCTCATTTGAATTAGTATATCGAATATTAGAAAAGAGAGGGGGCTCATTTGAATTAGTACATCGAATGTTAGAAAAGAGAGGGGGCTCATTTAAATTAGTATATCGAATGTTAAAAAAGAGAGGGGGCTCATTTGAATTAGTACATAAAATATTAGAAAAGAGAGGGGGCTCATTTGAATTAGTACATAAAATATTAGAAAAGAGAGGGGGCTCATTTAAATTAGTACATAAAATATTAGAAAAGAGAGGGGGCTCATTTAAATTAGTATATCGAATATTAGAAAAGAGAGGGTCTCATTTGAATTAGTACATAAAATATTAGAAAAGAGAGGGGGCTCATTTGAATTAGTATATCGAATATTAGAAAAGAGAGGGGGCTCATTTGAATTAGTACATAAAATATTAGAAAAGAGAGGGGGCTCATTTGAATTAGTATATCGAATATTAGAAAAGAGAGGGGGCTCATTTAAATTAGTACATAAAATATTAGAAAAGAGAGGGGGCTCATTTGAATTAGTACATAAAATATTAGAAAAGAGAGGTGGCTCATTTGAATTAGTATATCGAATATTAGAAAAGAGAGGGGGCTCATTTAAATTAGTACATAAAATATTAGAAAAGAGAGGGGGCTCATTTGAATTAGTACATAAAATATTAGAAAAGAGAGGTGGCTCATTTGAATTAGTATATCGAATATTAGAAAAGAGAGGGGGCTCATTTGAATTAGTACATAAAATATTAGAAAAGAGAGGGGGCTCATTTGAATTAGTACATAAAATATTAGAAAGGAGAGGGGCTCATTTAAATTAGTATATCGAATATTAGAAAAGAGAGGGGGCTCATTTGAATTAGTACATAAAATATTAGAAAAGAGAGGGTGCTCATTTAAATTAGTACATAAAATATTAGAAAAGAGAGGGGGCTAATTTAAATTAGTACATAAAATATTAGAAAAGAGAGGGGGCTCATTTAAATTAGTACATAAAACATTAGAAAAGAGAGGGGGCTCATTTGAATTAGTACATAAAATATTAGAAAAGAGAGGGGCTCATTTAAATTAGTATATCGAATATTAGAAAAGAGAGGGGGCTCATTTGAATTAGTACATCGAATATTAGAAAAGAGAGGGTGCTCATTTGGATTAGTATATCGAATATTAGAAAAGAGAGGGGGCTCATTTAAATTAGTACATAAAATATTAGAAAGGAGAGGGGCTCATTTGAATTGGTATATCGAATATTAGAAAAGAGAGGGGGCTCATTTGAATTAGTACATAAAATATTAGAAAAGAGAGGGGGCTCATTTAAATTAGTACATAAAATATTAGAAAAGAGAGGGGGCTCATTTAAATTAGTACATAAAATATTAGAAAAGAGAGGGGGCTCATTTGAATTAGTACATAAAATATTAGAAAAGATAGGGGCCTCATTTGAATTAGTATATCAAATATTAGAAAAGAGAGGGGGCTCATTTAAATTAGTACATAAAATATTAGAAAAGAGAGGGGGCTCATTTGAATTAGTATATCGAATATTAGAAAAGAGAGGGGGCTCATTTGAATTAGTACATAAAATATTAGAACAGAGAGGGGGCTCATTTGAATTAGTATATCGAATATTAGAAAAGAGAGGGGGCTCATTTGAATTAGTACATAAAATATTAGAACAGAGAGGGGGGTCATTTGAATTAGTACATAAAATATTAGAAAAGAGAAGGGGGCTCATTTAAATTAGTATATCGAATGTTAGAAAAGAGAGGGGGCTCATTTGAATTAGTACATCGAATATTAGAAAAGAGAGGGGGCTCATTTAAATTAGTACATAAAATATTAGAAAAGAGAGGGGGCTCATTTGAATTAGTATATCGAATATTAGAAAAGAGAGGGGGCTCATTTTAATTAGTACATAAAATATTAGAAAAGAGAGGGGGCTCATTTAAATTAGTACATAAAATATTAGAAAAAAAAGGGGGCTCATTTAAATTAGTACATAAAATATTAGAAAAGAGAGGGGGCTCATTTGAATTAGTATATCGAATATTAGAAAAGAGAGGGGGCTCATTTGAATTAGTACATCGAATGTTAGAAAAGAGAGGGGGCTCATTTAAATTAGTATATCGAATGTTAAAAAAGAGAGGGGGCTCATTTGAATGAGTACATAAAATATTATAAAAGAGAGGGGGCTCATTTGAATTAGTACATAAAATATTAGAAAAGAGAGGGGGCTCATTTAAATTAGTACATAAAATATTAGAAAAGAGAGGGGGCTCATTTGAATTAGTATATCGAATATTAGAAAAGAGAGGGTCTCATTTGAATTAGTACATAAAATATTAGAAAAGAGAGGGGGCTCATTTTAATTAGTATATCGAATATTAGAAAAGAGAGGGGGCTCATTTGAATTAGTACATAAAATATTAGAAAAGAGAGGGGGCTCATTTGAATTAGTATATCGAATATTAGAAAAGAGAGGGGGCTCATTTAAATTAGTACATAAAATATTAGAAAAGAGAGGGGGCTCATTTGAATTAGTACATAAAATATTAGAAAAGAGAGGTGGCTCATTTGAATTAGTATATCGAATATTAGAAAAGAGAGGGGGCTCATTTAAATTAGTACATAAAATATTAGAAAAGAGAGGGGGCTCATTTGAATTAGTACATAAAATATTAGAAAAGAGAGGTGGCTCATTTGAATTAGTATATCGAATATTAGAAAAGAGAGGGGGCTCATTTGAATTAGTACATAAAATATTAGAAAAGAGAGGGGGCTCATTTGAATTAGTACATAAAATATTAGAAAGGAGAGGGGCTCATTTAAATTAGTATATCGAATATTAGAAAAGAGAGGGGGCTCATTTGAATTAGTACATAAAATATTAGAAAAGAGAGGGTGCTCATTTAAATTAGTACATAAAATATTAGAAAAGAGAGGGTGCTCATTTAAATTAGTACATAAAATATTAGAAAAGAGAGGGGGCTCATTTAAATTAGTACATAAAACATTAGAAAAGAGAGGGGGCTCATTTGAATTAGTACATAAAATATTAGAAAAGAGAGGGGCTCATTTAAATTAGTATATCGAATATTAGAAAAGAGAGGGGGCTCATTTGAATTAGTACATCGAATATTAGAAAAGAGAGGGTGCTCATTTGGATTAGTATATCGAATATTAGAAAAGAGAGGGGGCTCATTTAAATTAGTACATAAAATATTAGAAAAGAGAGGGGGCTCATTTGAATTAGTATATCGAATATTAGAAGAGAGGGGGCTCATTTGAATTAGTACATAAAATATTAGAAAAGAGAGGGGGCTCATTTGAATTAGTATATCGAATATTAGAAAAGAGAGGGGCTCATTTAAATAAGTATATCGAATGTTAGAAAAGAGAGGGGGCTCATTTGAATTAGTACATAAAATATTAGAAAAGAGAGGGGGATCATTTGAATTAGTACATAAAATATTAGAAAAGAGAGGGGGCTCATTTGAATTAGTATATCGAATGTTAGAAAAGAGAGGGGGCTCATTTAAATTAGTACATAAAATATTAGAAAAGAGAGGGGGCTCATTTGAATTAGTACATAAAATATTAGAAAAGAGAGGGGGCTCATTTGAATTAGTATATCGAATATTAGAAAAGAGAGGGGGCTCATTTGAATTAGTACATAAAATATTAGAAAAGAGAGGGGGCTCATTTTAAATAGTACATAAAATATTAGAAAAGAGAGGGGGCTCATTTGAATTAGTACATAAAATATTAGAAAAGAGAGGGGGCTCATTTGAATTAGTACATAAAATATTAGAAAAGAGAGGGGCTCATTTGAATTAGTATATCGAATATTAGAAAAGAGAGGGGGCTCATTTGAATTAGTACATAAAATATTAGAAAAGAGAGGGGGCTCATTTAAAGTAGTAGATAAAATATTAGAAAAGAGAGGGGGCTCATTTGAATTAGTATATCGAATATTAGAAAAGAGAGGGGGTTCATTTGAATTAGTACATAAAATATTAGAAAAGAAAGGGGGCTCATTTGAATTAGTATATCGAATATTAGAAAAGAGAGGGGGCTGATTTAAATTAGTACATAAAATATTAGAAAAGAGAGGGGGCTCATTTGAATTAGTATATTGAATATTAGAAAAGAGAGGGGGCTCATTTAAATTAGTACATAAAATATTAGAAAAGAGAGGGGGCTCATTTAAATTAGTACATAAAATATTAGAAAAGAGAGGGGGCTCATTTGAATTAGTACATAAAATATTAGAAAAGAGAGGGGGCTCATTTAAATTAGTAGATAAAATATTAGAAAAGAGAGGGGGCTCATTTGAATTAGTATATCGAATATTAGAAAAGAGAGGGGGCTTATTTGAATTAGTACATAAAATATTAGAAAAGAGAGGGGGCTCATTTGAATTAGTACATAAAATATTAGAAAAGAGAGGGGGCTCATTTGAATTAGTACATAAAATATTAGAATAGAGAGGGGGCTCATTTGAATTAGTACATCGAATATTAGAAAAGAGAGGGGGCTCATTTAAATTAGTACATAAAATATTAGAAAAGAGAGGGGGCTCATTTGAATTAGTACATAAAATATTAGAAAAGAGAGGGGGCTCATTTAAAGTAGTAGATAAAATATTAGAAAAGAGAGGGGGCTCATTTGAATTAGTATATCGAATATTAGAAAAGAGAGGGGGTTCATTTGAATTAGTACATAAAATATTAGAAAAGAAAGGGGGCTCATTTGAATTAGTATATCGAATATTAGAAAAGAGAGGGGGCTGATTTAAATTAGTACATAAAATATTAGAAAAGAGAGGGGGCTCATTTGAATTAGTATATTGAATATTAGAAAAGAGAGGGGGCTCATTTAAATTAGTACATAAAATATTAGAAAAGAGAGGGGGCTCATTTGAATTAGTACATAAAATATTAGAAAAGAGAGGGGGCTCATTTGAATTAGTACATAAAATATTAGAAAAGAGAGGGGGCTCATTTAAATTAGTAGATAAAATATTAGAAAAGAGAGGGGGCTCATTTGAATTAGTATATCGAATATTAGAAAAGAGAGGGGGCTTATTTGAATTAGTACATAAAATATTAGAAAAGAGAGGGGGCTCATTTGAATTAGTACATAAAATATTAGAAAAGAGAGGGGGCTCATTTGAATTAGTACATAAAATATTAGAATAGAGAGGGGGCTCATTTGAATTAGTACATCGAATATTAGAAAAGAGAGGGGGCTCATTTAAATTAGTACATAAAATATTAGAAAAGAGAGGGGGCTCATTTGAATTAGTATATCGAATATTAGAAAAGAGCGGGTGCTCATTTGAATTAGTACATAAAATATTAGGAAAGAAAGGGGGCTCATTTGAATTAGTATATCGAATATTAGAAAAGAGAGGGGGCTCATTTGAATTAGTACATAAAATATTAGAAAAGAGAGGGGGGTCATTTGAATTAGTACATAAAATATTAGAAAAGAGAAGGGGGCTCATTTAAATTAGTATATCGAATGTTAGAAAAGAGAGGGGGCTCATTTGAATTAGTACATAAAATATTAGAAAAGAGAGGGGGCTCATTTAAATTAGTACATAAAATATTAGAAAAGAGAGGGGGCTCATTTGAATTAGTATATCGAATATTAGAAAAGAGAGGGGGCTCATTTGAATTAGTACATAAAATATTAGAAAAGAGAGGGGGCTCATTTAAATTAGTACATAAAATATTAGAAAAAAAAGGGGGCTCATTTAAATTAGTACATAAAATATTAGAAAAGAGAGGGGGCTCATTTGAATTAGTATATCGAATATTAGAAAAGAAAGGGGCCCATTTGAATTAGTACATCGAATGTTAGAAAAGAGAGGGGGCTCATTTAAATTAGTATATCGAATGTTAAAAAAGAGAGGGGGCTCATTTGAATTAGTACATAAAATATTATAAAAGAGAGGGGGCTCATTTGAATTAGTACATAAAATATTAGAAAAGAGAGGGGGCTCATTTAAATTAGTACATAAAATATTAGAAAAGAGAGGGGGCTCATTTGAATTAGTATATCGAATATTAGAAAAGAGAGGGTCTCATTTGAATTAGTACATAACATATTAGAAAAGAGAGGGGGCTCATTTGAATTAGTATATCGAATATTAGAAAAGAGAGGGGGCTCATTTGAATTAGTACATAAAATATGAGAAAAGAGAGGGGGCTAATTTGAATTAGTACATAAAATATTAGAAAAGAGAGGGGGCTCATTTAAATTAGTATATCGAATATTAGAAAAGAGAGGGGGCTCATTTAAATTAGTACATAAAATATTAGAAAAGAGAGGGAGCTCATTTAAATTAGCACATAAAACATTAGAAAAGAGAGGGGGCTCATTTGAATTAGTACATAAAATATTAGAAATGAGAGGGGCTCATTTAAATTAGTATATCGAATATTAGAAAAGAGAGGGGGCTCATTTGAATTAGTACATCGAATATTAGAAAAGAGAGGGGGCTCATTTTGATTAGTATATTGAATATTAGAAAAGAGAGGGGGCTCATTTGAATTAGTACATAAAATATTAGAAAGGAGAGGGGCTCATTTAAATTAGTATATCGAATATTAGAAAAGAGAGGATGCTAATTTGAATTAGTACATAAAATATTAGAAAAGAGAGGGGGCTCATTTAAATTAGTACATAAAATATTAGAAAAGAGAGGGGGCTCATTTGAATTAGTACATAAAATATTAGAAAAGATAGGGGCCTCATTTGAATTAGTATATCGAATATTAGAAAAGAGAGGGGGCTCATTTGAATTAGTACATACAATATTAGAAAAGAGAGGGAGCTCATTTTAATTAGTATATCGAATATTAGAAAAGAGAGGGGGCTCATTTGAATTAGTACATAAAATATTAGAAAAGAGAGGGGGCTCATTTAAATTAGTACATAAAATATTAGAAAAGAGAGGGGGCTCATTTAAATTAGTACATAAAATATTAGAAAAGAGAGGGGGCTCATTTGAATTAGTACATAAAATATTAGAAAAGATAGGGGCCTCATTTGAATTAGTATATCGAATATTAGAAAAGAGAGGGGGCTCATTTGAATTAGTACATACAATATTAGAAAAGAGAGGGAGCTCATTTTAATTAGTATATCGAATATTAGAAAAGAGAGGGGGCTCATTTGAATTAGTACATAAAATATTAGAAAAGAGAGGGGGCTCATTTAAATTAGTACATAAAATATTAGAAAAGAGAGGGGGCTCATTTAAATTAGTACATAAAATATTAGAAAAGAGAGGGGGCTCATTTGAATTAGTACATAAAATATTAGAAAAGATAGGGGCCTCATTTGAATTAGTATATCGAATATTAGAAAAGAGAGGGGGCTCATTTGAATTAGTACATACAATATTAGAAAAGAGAGGGAGCTCATTTTAATTAGTATATCGAATATTAGAAAAGAGAGGGGGCTCATTTGAATTAGTACATACAATATTAGAAAAGAGAGGGAGCTCATTTTAATTAGTATATCGAATATTAGAAAAGAGAGGGGGCTCATTTTAATTAGTACATAAAATATTAGAAAAGAGAGGGGGCTCATTTGAATTAGTACATAAAATATTAGAAAAGAGAGGGGGCTCATTTGAATTAGTACATAAAATATTAGAAAAAAAAGGGGGCTCATTTAAATTAGTACATAAAATATTAGAAAAGAGAGGGGGCTCATTTGAATTAGTATATCGAATATTAGAAAAGAAAGGGGGCTCATTTGAATTAGTACATAAAATATTAGAAAAGAGAGGGGGCTCATTTGAATTAGTATATCGAATATTAGAAAAGAGAGGGGGCTCATTTGAATTAGTACATAAAATATTAGAAAAGAGAGGGGGCTCATTTGAATTAGTATATCGAATATTAGAAAAGAGAGGGGGCTCATTTAAATTAGTACATAAAATATTAGAAAAGAGAGGGGGCTCATTTGAATTAGTATATTGAATATTAGAAAAGAGAGGGTGCTCATTTAAATTAGTACATAAAATATTAGAAAAGAGAGGGGGCTCATTTTAATTAGTACATAAAATATTAGAAAAGAGAGGGGGCTCATTTGAATTAGTACATAAAATATTAGAAAAGAGAGGGGGCTCATTTGAATTAGTACATAAAATATTAGAAAAGAGAGGGGGCTCATTTGAATTAGTACATCGAATATTAGAAAAGAGAGGGGGCTCATTTAAATTAGTACATAAAATATTAGAAAAGAGAGGGGGCTCATTTGAATTAGTATATCGAATATTAGAAAAGAGCGGGGGCTCATTTGAATTAGTACATAAAATATTAGGAAAGAAAGGGGGCTCATTTGAATAATTATATCGAATATTAGAAAAGAGAGGGGGCTCATTTGAATTAGTACATAAAATATTAGAAAAGAGAGGGGGCTCATTTGAATTAGTACATCAAATATTAGAAAAGAGAGGGGGCTCATTTGAATTAGTATATCGAATGTTAGAAAAGAGAGGGGGCTCATTTGAATTAGTACATAAAATATAAGAAAAGAGAGGGGGCTCATTTGAATTAGTACATCGAATATTAGAAAAGAGAGGGGGCTCATTTGAATTAGTACATTAAATATTAGAAAAGAGAGGATGCTCATTTGAATTAGTACATCGAATATTAGAAAAGAGAGGGGGTTCATTTGAATTAGTATATCAAATATTATAAAAGACAGGGTGTTCATTTGAATTAGTATATCGAATATTATAAAAGAGAGGGTGTTCATTTGAATTAGTATATCGAATGTTAGAAAAGAGAGGGGGCTTATTTGAATTAGTACATCGAATATTAGAAAAGAGATGGGGCTTATTTGAATTAGTATATCGAATATTAGAAAAGAGATGGGGTTTATTTAATTAGTACATCGAATATTAGAAAAGAGATGGGGCTTATTTGAATTAGTATATCGAATATTAGAAAAGAGATGGGGCTTATGTGAATTAGTACATCGAATATTAGAAAAGAGATGGGGCTCATTTGAATTAGTACATCGAATATTAGAAAAGAGAGGTGGCTCATTTGAATTAGTACATCGAATATTAGAAAAGAGATGGGGCTTATTTGAATTAGTACATTGAATATTAGAAAAGAGATGGGGCTTATTTGAATTAGTACATCGAATATTAGAAAAGAGATGGGGCTTATTTGAATTAGTACATCGAATATTAGAAAAGAGATGGGGCTTATTTGAATTAGTATATCGAATATTAGAAAAGAGATGGGGCTTATTTGAATTAGTACATCGAATATTAGAAAAGAGATGGGGCTCATTTAAATTAGTACATCGAATATTAGAAAAGAGATGGGGCTTATTTGAATTAGTATATCGAATATTAGAAAAGAGATGGGGCTTATTTGAATTAGTACATCGAATATTGGAAAAGAGATGGGGCTTATTTGAATTAGTACATCGAATATTACAAAAGAGAAGGGGCTAATTTAAATTAGTACATCGAATATTAGAAAAGAGATGGGGCTTATTTGAATTAGTACATCGAATATTAGAATGAGATGGGGCTTATTTGAATTAGTACATCGAATATTAGAAAAGAGATCGGGCTCATTTAAATTAGTACATCAAATATTAGAAAAGAGAGGTGGCTCATTTGAATTAGTACATCGAATATTAGAAAAGAGATGGGGCTTATTTGAATTAGTACATCGAATATTAGAAAAGAGATGGGGCTCATTTGAATTAGTATATCGAATATTATAAAAGAGAGGGTGTTCATTTGAATTAGTATATCGAATATTAGAAAAGAGATGGGGCTTGTTTGAATTAGTATATCGAATATTAGAAAAGAGATGGGGCTTATTTGAATTAGTACATCGAATATTAGAAAAGAGAGGGGGCTCATTTGAATTAGTACATCGAATATTATAAAAGAGAGGGTGTTCATTTGAATTAGTATATCAAATATTATAAAAGACAGGGTGTTCATTTGAATTAGTATATCGAATATTAGAAAAGAGAGGGGGCTTATTTGAATTAGTTCAGCGAATATTAGAAAAGAGAGGTGGCTCATTTGGATTAGTATATCGAATATTAGAAAAGAGAGGGGGCTTATTTGAATTAGTATATCGAATGTAAGAAAAGAGAGGTGGCTCATTTGAATTAGTACATCGAATATTATAAAAGAGAGCGGGCTCATTTGGATTAGTATATCGAATGTTAGAAAAGAGAATGGGCTTATTTGAATAAGTACATAAAATATTAGAAAAGAGAGGGGGCTTATTTGAATTAGTACATCGAATATTAGAAAAGAGATGGGGCTTATTTGAATTAGTATATCGAATATTAGAAAAGAGATGGGGCTTCTTTGAATTAGTACATCGAATATTAGAAAAGAGATGGGGCTTATTTGAATTAGTACATCGAATATTACAAAAGAGAGGGTGTTCATTTGAATTAGTATATCGAATATTAGAAAAGAGACGGGGCTTATTTGAATTAGTACATCGAATATTAGAAAAGAGATTGGGCTCATTTGAATTAGTACATCGAATATTAGAAAAGAGATGGGGCTTATTTGAATTAGTATATCGAATATTAGAAAAGAGATGGGGCTTATGTGAATTAGTACATCGAATATTAGAAAAGAGATGGGGCTCATTTGAATTAGTACATCGAATATTAGAAAAGAGAGGTGGCTCATTTGAATTAGTACATCGAATATTAGAAAAGAGATGGGGCTTATTTGAATTAGTACATCGAATATTAGAAAAGAGATGGGGCTCATTTGAATTAGTATATCGAATATTAGAAAAGAGATGGGGCTTATATGAATTAGTATATCGAATATTAGAAAAGAGATGGGGCTTATATGAATTAGTACATCGAATATTAGAAAAGAGATGGGGCTTATTTGAATTAGTACATCGAATATTAGAAAAGAGATGGGGCTTATTTGAATTAGTACATCGAATATTAGAAAAGAGATGGGGCTTATTTGAATTAGTATATCGAATATTAGAAAAGAGATGGGGCCTATTTGAATTAGTACATCGAATATTAGAAAAGAGATGGGGCTAATTTGAATTAGTACATCGAATATTAGAAAAGGGATGGGGCTTATTTGAATTAGTACATCGAATATTAGAAAAGAGATGGGGCTTATTTTAATTAGTACATCGAATATTACAAAAGAGATGAGGGTCATTTGAATTAGTATATCGAATATTATAAAAGAGAGGGTGTTCATTTGAATTAGTATATCGAATATTAGAAAAGAGAGGGGGCTTATTTGAATTAGTACATCGAATATTAGAAAAGAGATGGGGCTTATGTGAATTAGTACATCGAATATTAGAAAAGAGATGGGGCTCATTTGAATTAGTACATCGAATATTAGAAAAGAGATGGGGCTCATTTGAATTAGTATATCGAATATTAGAAAAGAGATGGGGCTTATATGAATTAGTATATCGAATATTAGAAAAGAGATGGGGCTTATATGAATTAGTACATCGAATATTATAAAAGAGATGGGGCTTATTTGAATTAGTACATCGAATATTAGAAAAGAGATGGGGCTTATTTGAATTAGTACATCGAATATTAGAAAAGAGATGGGGCTTATTTGAATTAGTATATCGAATATTAGAAAAGAGATGGGGCCTATTTGAATTAGTACATCGAATATTAGAAAAGAGATGGGGCTAATTTGAATTAGTACATCGAATATTAGAAAAGAGATGGGGCTTATTTGAATTAGTACATCGAATATTAGAAAAGAGATGGGGCTTATTTTAATTAGTACATCGAATATTACAAAAGAGATGAGGGTCATTTGAATTAGTATATCGAATATTATAAAAGAGAGGGTGTTCATTTGAATTAGTATATCGAATATTAGAAAAGAGAGGGGGCTTATTTGAATTAGTACATCGAATATTAGAAAAGAGATGGGGCTTATGTGAATTAGTACATCGAATATTAGAAAAGAGATGGGGCTCATTTGAATTAGTACATCGAATATTAGAAAAGAGATGGGGCTTATTTGAATTAGTACATCGAATATTAGAAAAGAGATGGGGCTCATTGGAATTAGTACATCGAATATTAGAAAAGAGATGGGGCTTATTTGAATTAGTACATCGAATATTAGAAAAGAGATGGGGCTTATTTGAATTAGTACATCGAATATTAGAAAAGAGATGGGGCTTATTTGAATTAGTACATCGAATATTAGAAAAGAGATGGGGCTTATTTGAATTAGTATATCGAATATTAGAAAAGAGATGGGGCTTATTTGAATTAGTACATCGAATATTAGAAAAGAGATGGGGCTCATTTAAATTAGTACATCGAATATTAGAAAAGAGATCGGGCTCATTTAAATTAGTACATCAAATATTAGAAAAGAGAGGTGGCTCATTTGAATTAGTACATCGAATATTAGAAAAGAGATGGGGCTTATTTGAATTAGTACATCGAATATTAGAAAAGAGACGGGGCTTATTTGAATTAGTACATCGAATATTAGAAAAGAGATGGGGCTCATTTGAATTAGTATATCGAATATTATAAAAGAGAGGGTGTTCATTTGAATTAGTATATCGAATATTAGAAAAGAGATGGGGCTTATTTGAATTAGTATATCGAATATTAGAAAAGAGATGGGGCTTATTTGAATTAGTACATCGAATATTAGAAAAGAGAGGGGGCTCATTTGAATTAGTACATCGAATATTATAAAAGAGAGGGTGTTCATTTGAATTAGTATATCAAATATTATAAAAGACAGGGTGTTCATTTGAATTAGTATATCGAATATTAGAAAAGAGAGGGGGCTTATTTGAATTAGTTCAGCGAATATTAGAAAAGAGAGGTGGCTCATTTGGATTAGTATATCGAATATTAGAAAAGAGAGGGGGCTTATTTGAATTAGTATATCGAATGTTAGAAAAGAGAGGTGGCTCATTTGAATTAGTACATCGAATATTATAAAAGAGAGCGGGCTCATTTGGATTAGTATATCGAATGTTAGAAAAGAGATGGGGCTTATGTGAATAAGTACATAAAATATTAGAAAAGAGAGGGGGCTTATTTGAATTAGTACATCGAATATTAGAAAAGAGAGGGGGCTCATTTAAATTAGTACATCGAATGTTAGAACAGAGAGGTGGCTCATTTGAATAAGTACATAAAATATTAGAAAAGAGATGGGGCTCATTTGAATAAGTACATAAAATATTAGAAAAGAGATGGGGCTCATTTGAATTAGTACATCGAATATTAGAAAAGAGAGGGGGCTCATTTGGATTAGTATATCGAATATTAGAAAAGAGAGGTGGCTCATTTGAATTAGTGCATCGAATATTAGAAAAGAGAGGGGGCTCATTTGAATTAGTACATCGAATATTAGAAAAGAGATGGGGCTTATTTGAATAAGTACATAAAATATTAGAAAAGAGAAGTGGCTCATTTGAATTAGTACATCGAATATTAGAAAAGAGATGGGGCTCATTTAAATTAGTACATCGAATGTTAGAAAAGAGAGGGGGCTCATTTGAATAAGTACATAAAATATTAGAAAAGAGATGGGGCTCATTTGAATAAGTACATAAAATATTAGAAAAGAGATGGGGCTCATTTGAATTAGTACATTGAATATTAGAAAAGAGAGGGGGCTCATTTGAATTAGTACATCGAATATTATAAAAGAGAGCGTGTTCATTTGAATTAGTATATCAAATATTATAAAAGACAGGGTGTTCATTTGAATTAGTATATCGAATATTAGAAAAGAGAGGTGGCTCATTTGGATTAGTATATCGAATGTTAGAAAAGAGAGGGGGCTCATTTGAATTAGTACATAAAATATTAGAAAAGAGAGGGGGCTCATTTGAATATGTATATCGAATGTTAGAAAAGAGAGGGGGCTCATTTGCATATGTATATCGAATGTTAGAAAAGAGAGGGGGCTCATTTGAATTAGTACATAAAATATTAGAAAAGAGAGGGGGCTCATTTGAATTAGTATATCGAATATTAGAAAGAGATGGGGCTTATTTGAATTAGTACATCGAATATTAGAAAAGAGAGGGGGATCATTTGAATTAGTACATCGAATATTAGAAAAGAGAGGGGGATCATTTGAATTAGTACATCGAATATTATAAAAGAGAGGGGGCTCATTTGAATTAGTACATAAAATATTAGAAAAGAGAGGGGGCTCATTTGAATATGTATATCGAATGTTAGAAAAGAGAGGGGGCTCATTTGCATATGTATATCGAATGTTAGAAAAGAGAGGGGGCTCATTTGAATTAGTACATAAAATATTAGAAAAGAGAGGGGGCTCATTTGAATTAGTATATCGAATATTAGAAAGAGATGGGGCTTATTTGAATTAGTACATCGAATATTAGAAAAGAGAGGGGGATCATTTGAATTAGTACATCGAATATTATAAAAGCGAGGGTGTTCATTTGAATTAGTGCATCGAATATTAGAAAAGAGAGGGGGCTCATTTGAATTAGTACATCGAATATTAGAAAAGAGATGTTTGTTATTTGAATTAGTACAGAAACTATTGCCAAAAGTTTAACTCTCACCTTTTCTCTAGCATTAACCGTGATATTCCAAAATTAAATAAGTTCTAAGTTAGACATTAATTAATATTTTGACTAAGTTTGACGTTTGATCAAGAGCTGTGTCCATACATAAACAAATATAGTGAAAAACAAACTGTAGTGAAAACATTACTTCTTACTTGAAGAAGATAATAAATTGATATTGTGAATATTTAGTATGTTGTGTTTTATTTTCTGATTTTGAGGACTGTATTCCAAGATAGCTATGCAGTTGTTGGACAATATCATGATAAATTGACTAGACAATCATAAAGACCTAACAATGCTGGAAACTATGGTCTAAAGAAATTTCATATCAGCAGCTTTCATAGTGGTTCATATCCAATTATGCTGAAGCTATGACAAACAAAAAAGAGGGAAAAACCTACTGCTCTTCGTTTACTTGTATCAATTCTCGATTTGACCAAATTTCAGGAGCCTCATTATGGGATGAAATGGAAGAAAATCATTAAAAAAATATTTTCTTTTTTTTTTTTTTAAGCCATAAAACTATTTTTATGACTTTTTTCTCTATTCAAGTTTCAATATTCGAAATAATTGAATTGGAATATTTAATATTTTTTTCTCTCTATAGAGAGAAGTGTGCTATATTAGGATACCATTTTATTCTGTTTAAAAGACCCACTGCCCCACCACACAGACGCAAGTGAAAAGAACCAGCTTTTCAAATTTGGTTTTATACATTATAAATAGTAATATTTTATTAAAAAAATAAGCAGTGCGTGTGTGTGTGTGTGTGTGTGTTATTCTATTATTTGAGTTAATCAACGGTTATTTACTCAAGACTTTTTCCTATATATTTGAATCACAAAACAAAATATGTGCATTTTGATTGTTTACACTTACCATTATTGATAAATGATTCCAAGTAATACATCGTTTACTTTTTATTATTTTCAACCTCTCTCACTATGTTGTATGACCATCCCCACTTTTGTTCTATATATTATCTATTATTCTCAATTCCCTTACTCTCTCTCTCAAGAATGAAAAGTAATAAAGGAAGAAGAGAATAAAATGATTTTGATAGTCCATTACAAACAAAAGGTGATATCACCACTGGCAAGTAATACTATTTAATCATAAGTAGGAAAAGAAAATAGAAAAAGGTGTATAATGAGGAGAAAATGACTAATTTTAGATTTTGTCTTTTTGTTTATTTTAAAAGATTTTTCAAACTTACTTTTTCTTGATTCAAACAATTGTGATCCAGGTTCAATGAGGTGACTAATCAAGTCAGTTTTTAGTCAAATATAAATATTAGATGTACTGAAGATTTAGGCAGAATCAACCCTTGCCTAAAGTGAAATGTATATATTTAAAATCCAAAAGAAACAATCTTTATTGAAAACATGTCTTTGAATGGTAACTTTCCATTAATTTTTTATCAAATAATTTAAATTCCTTAAAGTCATGATTGTGAATTCCGTGATAGAAGTGTTGATTGAATTTTAAAATAAAATATGCATGATTCGCGTTTGAAAGCCAAATTATAGCTAAGTTATAGTTAAGTTTAATACCTACTCTGTTGTTATAATACTTTGCCCTTCATATTTTCATATTTTCATATTTGGATTTGTGTGTTCCCTATATTTTACTGTCTATTGATAATACCTATTTTGAGTTTATTCTACCCAGGTTTAAGTCACGAAGGTAGGAATTTATTTCTGTGGAGACAAGTTTGTATGGCATCCAGTTTTTGTTTAAAATTATCTCTTTAGAATGCACGATGTGATAAGCTTCAAGTAAGCATAGGTTGCATCTTTTGGACTTGCTAGGCTGGTATGTTCTACGTCCATTATTGACATTTTGTTTTGGATTTATTTATTATTTCCACATAGTTCTCTGATCCAATCCCCTAATGCAGTTGTGTTCTTGTTTTTTTTTTTGGTTTTTTTTTTTTTAATAATTATTCTAGTGCCATTATCACTTACATTATTGTTTCTATCACTATTAGGTTCATTCACCGGTCCAGTTTTAAATGATGCTATGTGATTTCTGTATCTGTCTTTGAACATGCAACCCGTACCACCCAAGTATACTTTCTTACTGTTATCTACCTTAACTTTGCATTTGTATACAACTTCAGAAATCAGGCAATTATCTCCCAATGGGCATTCATTCGATACCCTAAAATTGCATTTTCTCCCAACATCTATAGTAGCTGTTTCATTTCTATGCCTATTTAGTATTGTATTGATTTTTCTTTTATTAGATCCTATTATCGTGCTCGTGAGGTTAGTCACGATCGAGAATGATAACTTGACTGTGTTCCTATTTATTATTTTACTGAGTCTGTTTTCAGGTGGGAAGTTTTTCTCGATTATTTTATAGATTTTTTTTTTTACATAGGCGTCACGTCACCACTTATCAAGGCCGATAGGCCACTCAAGGATAAGGGTTAAAGAGTGTAGAGTAGTCAAAAGGACAATATAGTAATCGATAGTAATGGAAGTTCGGTAAATTTGTTAACTTAAGTGGAACGGCTCATCAGAAACTTGTTCACGTTGCACTTGAAGACAACCATATTATAGACAGCTGGAAAGCAGGAAAACGGAAGACAATTCCACAGGCGTGCAGTTCTAAGAAAGAAGCTTTGATCATGGAATCAATATTTAGGTTTAGGCACGGATAAAGAGTGGGGGGAATTATTTATAGTGTTTTCAGCTAGTCGAGTGTTTCTTGTGAAAGTTTGGCGAGGGGGGGACCATAGATTGAAGCTCAGTCGAACACTTTCCATGAAAAGAAAATAACGATAAAGCAGAGACAAACTCACAATATCTCTTCCGTGAGATAGAGGTTGCAGCGAAGAGAAAAGAACATCTCCCATCAGGCCACGAAGTCTATTTTGAACCCTATCAAGGCAGGCCAAGTCCTTTCTAGCAGCTCCTGCCCATATGTGGCAACAGTATTCCATCCTTTGACGTATCTGGCTCTTATATAGATAGAGAATTGCATCAGCAGTGAGATATCTACTGGATCGATAGAAGGATCCGACCATTTTTCCAGCGGCTTTGGCAACAGATTTGATGTACGTATTCCATTTAAGATCAGGAGTAAAGGTCAAGCCCAGAAACCTGTCAAAACTTTAGGCCTCCCCAAGACGAGAGCCATTCATTTTAATTGATGCCAGATGGGGATCAGAACGTTGATGATGTAAATATAGAAGCTTGGTTTTAGATGCATTAAAAGTAACCAGCCACTCCTTTCCCCATTGTACAACGTGATCAAGATCAGAGGAGAGAGAATCAGAGAGAACTTGGTCGTTTACTGTCTTAGATGTGCTACCATAGATGGTAGTGTCGTCAGCAAAAATGTCTACGAATGATGTAAGGATGTGATTTGGAAGATCATTAATGTAGATCAGGAAAAGAGTTGGGACCAGGATGGACCCCTGTGGGACTCCAGCATTTATACTGTGAGCTTCTGATTTTTGCCCATCAACTACTACTCTTATGAACCTATCAGAGAGAAATGATTTAATAATTGAGAAGACATTTCCAGCTATACCATAGCTGGAGATCTTGTGAAGTAAACCTTTATGCCATACCCTGTCAAAGGCCTTTGATATGTCGAGCAATTGCCCTAGGAAGGTTGCCTCTGTCGAGAGATTCGCTAATCCTATGAGATATAACTGTAAGCACATCTGCTGTAGATCTAGCAGAACGGAAACCATATTGTGTGTCACTAAGAAGGTTATTTTTGCTGAGATGATTGATTACTTCTCTATGTAACACAGATTCCAACAACTTACTCATGACGCACAGGAGACTTATTGGCCTGTACTGAGAGGGGGATGAACGATCACCTGAATTCTTAAATACAGGGCATACTGATGAAATTTTCCAGGGTGATGGGAAGCAATTCTCCTTAAGACAATGTTTAAACAGTTTTGTAAGTATGGGCGCTAGTTCTGGTTGAAGTTTTTTGAGTACTATAATTGGAATACCGTCAGGGCCGGTTGCTTTACTGGAATCAAGGTTTTTGATTAGCTTGGCAACATCATGTACAGATATTTGTATATCACATAGCATGTTTTCTGATACAGGAGGAAATATTGGGGGTTGGCGGCCTTGGTCGCAAAGGGTAGAATTGGCTGCAAAGTTCTTGGCAAAGAGTTTGGCTTTGTCTGATGCTGACGAGATTAACTCAGGTCCATTGATGATAGTTGGGATAGAGCATGCACTTCTGTTCTGGATTCTGCCAAAACTGGTGGGAACCAAGCCGCTGCTGAGCTACTTTGGACTTGACGGACTGAGCGTACAACTCTTGCGTTCTTTATTACTTTCTTACAATGGTTGCTGGCAGTCCTGAAACGGCTTTAGTTTCCATACATCTATTACGTTGGAAGCAGTGGAAAAAGTGATTTTTGTGCGCAATAGCAGCAGCACATTCTGGAGAAAACCATGGATGGCTGTTAGGTTTTTGCTGGAACTTTTTTTGAGTAAGAAATTGTCTATACCTACGATTAAATATTCCGTCAGGTCTGATACTATAACGACACATCCTTTTTAAACATGGAACGCAGAGGATGATCCGATATAAATGTACGGAAACTATCCCAGTCAGCCATAGTGTATCGATATACTGTACGATGGAGAGGTACGTCTGAGGACTTATTACATTTCATTTTTATCTTAATTGATACAACTGAGTGGTCGGAAGATCCAAGAGGAGACAGAACGGAAACTGAACATAGTTCAGGGCAAGTTGTGAGAAGAAGGTCTAGGAGACTTGCATACTGGCCGTCATTATCGGGCACACGGATGGGTTCGTGAACAATCTGAGTGAGGTCATAGGCAATGGAGAAATCATGACAGAACCTCCCCTCATCATCGGTCTTGTTTGAGTGGGTCAACCATTCGACGTTGTGAACATTGAAGTCTCCACATATATGAATGTTAGCTGAAGGATAAGCAGATAGGACTTGGTCAATTTTCTCAGATATGCTTTGAAAGATAGTAACTCCGCTGTTGTGGGGGTGATAGAGAGTAAATATAAATGCAGTAGTGTGAGCTAAAGCAACCCGGAAGCATATATAGGGTAAGTTAGGATCTTCCCTGGAGATGTCCCTACCACATGGAAAGCTATCTTTAATATAGGCACATATTCTATGCCCATGGAGGTCAGATTTAGAAGTTAAGTTAGAGTATCCTTTAATTGCGAACTCTTCTAGGGAAATAGCCTGTCCAATGCCAGTTTCACTTAAAAATAAAAGGTCTGGTTTAGTCTCCTGTAATTGGGCTTCAACCTCTGGAAGGTTAGAACGTAGACCCCTGATGTTAGAGAAGGAGACATGGTAGTGGGGGTCTATGTTGGAAGTTTCAGATCCAGGTTTAATAGTGTATTTTTTATTGAAACTTGTCATGATAGAATTTTAGAGTTTGTGGACTAGGTCGTCAGGCTTGCCCTTTTTCTCCAATTCTTGAGATACAGAATAATATATATATATTTTAATTGCAATTCATTATTGAGATGAGTATTATTTTTTGTGGACTATTATCCTCATCTTTATTAGATCTAATAAAGATGAGGATAATAGTCTGCACTAAAGTAATAGAATAATAACACTTCTACATCTATAAAATAATTATAATATAAAAGTAACAAGATTTACTTTTGGTTTTACAAGATGCATATCTTAACGTGTGTGTCACAATTTATTTTTATTTTTTTAAATTAAATCAAAGTAGAATAAATAACGGTAGTCATTCGACAGATTATTCATATTTTATGTTGACGACTATTCAATCATAAATAACGTATGAGTGTCACATGTGCATGTTGTACCACTTATTTGTAGGTATTATTTCGAATTTCCAGAAACTTTTCAGTTACTCAAGGAGGTTTAATACTTCCTATATTCTCCTTAGCATTTTGGACGATTCTTTAGTAACATTGCATTTGTGATATTAGGACACTCCTCTTTCTATTTCTATTATATTTAAATCTAGATTTGTGACTTTTTCTTTTACTCAGATATCAATAAAGAAATTAGATTTGATGATTTATTAATATATTTGTATATTTCAGAGTATAGTGAACATAATTTTAAGGGCATTAGTTTAGCAGAATGAGCCATTAATAAAAATGTTAACTGTATAAATGGTCTTCCATATTTCTATTCTTGTTATTCAATCTGTCAAGTATTGATTTTGAGTTTCGAAGATAGATTCAGCAAACTGATGCATACAAAATCGTTTCGCTTCCTTCTCTCCCGCTCATCTTTCCATTCTTTCCTTTTATTGTCTTCCCACATCAACGAGACGGTTTGTTTCACAATCTGTCACATTTTAGGTTCAAGTCATATTTTGTTTATCTCTCACATTTCAGTTTGAAAAAGTATCTCTGTCCGTCTGTTTTTTTTTCAATTTGAAATGGAATATTTGTTGGTCTATTATTATATTTCAGTTTAGAATAGTATATTTTTTGGTCTGTTACTTTTCAGTTTGAAATGATATATTTGTTTTTCTGTAGCATTTCAGCTTAAACTGGTATATTTGTTGGTCTGTCACATCTTAGTTTGAAATAGTATATTTATATTTCACATTCCATTTTGAAATGGTATATTTGTTGGTCTATGACTTTTCTGTTTGAAATGGTATATTTTTAGTCCATCACATTTAATGCTATATTTGTCTGTCACATTTCAGTTTATGTGGTGTATTTATTAGTCTGTAACATTTCACTTGAAAATAGTATATTTTTGGTCTGTCACATTCTAGTTTGAAATGATATATTTGTTGTTCTTTGACATTTGTGTTTGAAATGGCAAGTCTATTGGTCTGTCAAATGTTAGTTTGTAAATGGTATATTTGTTAGTCTGTCACTTTTAAGTTTGAAATGGTATGTTTTTGAGTTTGTTTCCTTTCAGTTTTGAATAGAACGTTTGTTGGCTTGTCACAGTTGAGTTTGAAATCGCATTTTAATCACTAAATATGCAGATGGCATTAATGCATCTGTTTTGCAACATGGCTGACTTTTTGTCTCTCTAAAATAAAAAAAAAACTCTCCTTGTCAGTCGAAAGTTGAAATAACATTTGTGTTTCCAAACGTGCTGATTAAATGGATTCATCTTTTTTTAGATGCATCCATACATCGCCACAAGTTATGCTCATTGATCTGTCACACTTATTATTTGTTGGTCCTAGCCACTTAAGTTCAATCCAAACATAGATTAAATGGATGTTTTTTGTCTGCTGGATCAGTCGATAGATCTGTCACACGTAAATAAATGTGCAGATTGAATGGACGCATCTTAAGAATATTCTTTGTTAATCTTTCTCTCAGACTTTCCTACTTTCTTAATTAATCCGTTTATGCTTCCTCTTTCTATTCTTCTGTCTCCTCTTCCTTCCACTCCCTCTTTTCTCCTTCTATAAAGTAACAACAAGGAAACACTGATTAGATTGCATACGTTGTCTTGTTTGCTTTAATGGATGCTAATCAATGATAACAATTTTTGATATTGAATAACTTGTGTGAATTTCTCTTACAGATCAATGATTACCATATTTTAATAGTTTCATAGATTAAACACTCTACATAATATATTATGCGGCTATAAACTTGCTGAAAAAGAAATAGTGCATATTGTTTTTTTTGTTTTTATTATTATTATTATCTTTTGGTCTGTCGTCATTCCTGGGTTTTCACAATTTTCTTTTCATTTAACTTAAACATCCATAACAGAATGCTTATTTTCTCGTTTGTAAAGTAAAACAAAACACTATGCCTCTTTCATAGCATTTTCGACTTGGCTTACCAAGTCATAACAGCTACCAATTGTTTACTATTCATATCATGAAGATTTAATTTGACATATTTTGCCGCGAAAGAAAATATAATTGAATCATAAAACAAGATTGTATCATTTCCAGAAATTTCTAAATTAAATTATTTTATGCATTTTTGGTTGTGTTGTTAAATTCATTGTAGATATCAATAATACTATTGTGTGCTTTTGTTGTATGTACAACGTGATGCATTCGTATGTAATAGCAACTTGATGCATAATATATTGTATTCTTTCAGAAGTAAATTTCTAATATTAAAAACATAAAAATGTTTGCTATATTTCACTGCTGATGCAGCAAGAAGATATGGTAGCATGGTTAAGTCAAATCATATAGAAAGATTTGCCACAGTGCATGGGAGATGGGTTATTTGTACGATTTTGACTTTGACTGTATAGCTCATTTGTGAAGAGATTCTGAGACAGCAGTTAGAACTCTTACATGTCTCATGTTTCACTTTCTGATATTCTTTGTTTATATCCAGCCCTGCAGACTAAATAATAGCTTGCTTAGTAATATTATCTGTTCAAACAATAGTGTCAATCACAAAAATAACTGTTTAATAAATACTAGTTTGAATAAAATAAAATATGCATCAAGTGCGCTTGGAAGCCAAATCACAACGTAATATTAGAAAAATAAACAAATATTTTACTTGTTTGAAATTTATCATTTATTTCAGAGGTATCCTCCATCTTCAGTGTGTTGTTTTGTTTCTTTTTTTTTCCTTTTCTTCCTTACAAACAGACTTCTTTCTCCAACTTTACAACATGGCAAGGAAGAAGAATACATTCCCAAATTCGACAAGATGAACCTGAAAAAATTCTGTGGTTACATCAGGCAAAACATTGTGAGAATCACATTTTAGAATGTGAACGATCAAAATTTTGATATGCTAATATGATAAAGAAGTTCACTTGCTTTATCACTTCAAATCCATCTGGCAATTGATTCCAATTATTTTGAGACAAAACCGGACATAGCGAAACTGGCATAGGGTTGACCACTTCCCTAGAGGGGTTCATAATTAAAGGATACTCTAAGTTAACATCTAAATCTGACCCCCAAGATCGCCATAGGCATGGAATATGTGCCTACATTAAAGATGGCTTTCCGTGTGGTAGGGATATCTCCAGAGAAGACCCTAATTTACCTTATATGTGCTTCCGGGTTGCACTTCCTTACACCACCACATTTATATTTGCCCTCTATCGCCTCCACAAATGCTGAGTTACTATCTTTAAGAGTATATCTGAGAAAATTGACCATATCCTATCTGCTCATTCTTCAGCTAACATTCACATTCGTGGTAACTTCAATGTCCATAACATGGAATGCCTTACCCACTCGAACAAGACAGATGATGAGGGGAGGTTCTGTCATGATTTCGCCATTGCCTATGACCTCACTCAGATTGTCCACGAACCCACTTGTCAGTATGCAAGCCTTCTAGACCTTTTTCTCACAACTTCCCCTGAGCTATGTTCATGTTCCGTTCTACCTCCTCTGGGATCTTCTGACCACTTGGTTGTATCAGTTAAGATAAAAATGAAATGTAATAAGTCTTCAGACGTATCTCTCCACTATACAATACTCTATGGCTGACTGGGATAGCTTCTGCACATTTATATCTGATCTACCACTGCATTCCATGTTTAAAAAGGATGTGTCCTCTATAGTATCAGACCTGACCGAATGGTTAATTGTAGGTATAGATCAATTCATACCATCCAAAAAATTCCAACAAAAACCTAATAGTCAGCCATGCTTCTCCACAGAATATGCTGCTGCCATCGCACACAGAAATCACTTTTTCCATAGCTATCAATGTAATAGATGTACTGAGACTAAATCACTGTAAAAGAGTAATAAAAAATGCAAGAGAGTTATATGCTCAGTCCGTTAAATCCAGAGTAGCTGAGCAGTGGCTTGGTTCCCACCAGTTTTGGCAAATAACAAACAGGATCCTGAACAGAAGCATGCGTTCTATCCCAACCATCATCAATGGACCTGAGGTCATCTCGTCAGCATCAGACAAGGCTAAACTATTTTCCAAGAACTTTGCAGCTAATTCTACCCTATGCGACGAAGACCATCAACTCCCCATATTTCCTCCTATAACAGACAACACGCTATGCAACATACAAATATCTGTGCGTGAGGTCGCCAAGCTAATCAAAAACCTTGATTCCAGTAAAGCAACTAGTCCTGACGGTATTCCAATTATAGTGTTAAAAAAGCTTCAACCAGAGCTTGCCCCCATACTTACAAAACTGTTTAAGCATTGCCTTAAGGAGAAGTACTTTCCAACACCCTGGAAAACCTCATCAGTATGCCCTGTATTTAAGAATTCAGGTGATAAGTCATCTCCCTCTTAATACAGACCAATGTCTCCTGGGTGTCATGAGTAAGTTTCTGGAATCCATATTAAATTAAGAAGTAGTCAACCACCTCAGCAGAAATAACCTTCTTAGTGACATACAATATGGTTTCCGTTCTGCTAGATCTACAGCAGATATATTATAACAGTTATACCTCATAGGATTAGTGAATCTCTCAACAAAGGCTTCTTTTCTAGGGCAATTGCTCTTGACATATCAAAGGCCTTCAATAAGGTATGGCATAAAGGCGTACTTCACAAGATTTCCAGCTACGGTATAACTGGAAATGTTTTCTCAATTATTAAATCATTTCTCTCTGATAGGCTCATAAGAGTAGTGGTTGATGGGCAGAAATCATAGGTCCACAGTATTAATGCTGGAGTCCTTCAAGGGTCCATACTGGGCCCAACTCTCTTCCTGATCTACATGAATGATCTCCAAAACACATATTTAAATCATTTGTTGACATCTATGGCAACACATCAAAGGCCGTAAATGACAAATTTCTCGCTGATTCTCTCTCCTCTGACCTTGAGCGCATGGTACAGTGGGGGAAGAGGTGGCTGGTTACTTTTAATGCATCTAAAACCAAGCTTCTATCTTTACATCATCAATGCTCTGATCCCCGTCTGGCATCAATTGAAATGGATGGCTCTCGTCTTGGGGAGGCTCCATGTTTTGACAAGCTTATGGGTTTGACCTTTACTCCTGATCTGAAATAGAACGCGTACATCAAATCTGTTGCCAAGGTCGCTGGAAAAATGGTGGGATCCTTCTACTGCTCCAGAAAATATTTCACCGCTGATGCAATTCTCTATCTATATAAAAGCCAGATACGTCCAAGGATGGAGTACTGCTGCCACATCTGGGCAGGAGCTGCTAAAAACAGCCTATCCTGCCTTGACAGAGTTCAAAATAGACTTCATGGCTTAGTGAGAGATGTCCTTTTCTCTTCCCTGCAACCTCTTTCCCACAGAAGAGATATCGCGAGCCTGTCTTTGTTTTATCGTTATTTCCATGTTCCGTTTGCCTGTTTCCCACCTGACTGCAACTTGGATGTCTTCAAGTCCAACATAAACAAATTCCTGATAAACCGCCCCCTTAAGTAAGACACGTTATCAAATCTCCATTACTAATGATTACTGCGATATTATCCCATTGATTACTGTACACACAATAACCCTTATCCCCGAGTGGCTTCTGGGCCTTGATAAGTGGTGACTACCATGCAAAAAAAAAAAAAAAAAAAAATTTGTATATTTTAATTTTCCATGTTTTTTCTATATTTTTTCAAACTTTTTGTTTTACGTCTTTAGTTGTTAGGAACAAATATGCAAAAAGAATATAATAATAATTTAGAATATTTCTTTTGTAAAAAGTCTTCCATGAAATCTCTTGCTAAAGTTACTGGAAAATGGTTGGATCATTCTATAGCTCCAAAAGGTACAGTTTGAAGTTATAAAACCTCAAAATTTTTCAAAAATTGGTGCAGGACCCTACTCAACATTACATGAAAAAGGACTAGCTTGGTGGAGGAATTAGTCAATTTCAAAGAAAGGAATGTCATCAGCAATCATCTGGTGAACAGAGACAGAATACTCTTTCCACTGTTGTACATCAAGTTCAACTTAATCAGTTCATCAAGGTTTTAAACAAGGATGGTGACTGCTTCACTTACTTGTGCCAGGCTTTTCAAGGATTGACCACGGAGAAGTTGAAAGCTGGCATCTTTGACAATCCTCAGATCTGCCAGCTCATCAGAGATCTAGAGTTCAAAAACTCAATGAACGAAGTGGAACTGGAAACGTGGAAGGCATTTGTTCTGATAGTAAAGAACTTTCTTGGCAACAATAATGCGAGAAACTATGCAGAACATTGTCGACAACATGCTGACTGCTTTCAGAAAGCTGAGCTGCAACATACACTTATTTTTACATATGGACTGGTTTCCTTAGAAACTGAATTCAGTGAGTGGCAAGCAGAGGGAGAGATTAAAGATGAAAGAAATAGACATCACATACCAGGGTCGCTGGGATGGAGTCATGATGGGTGACTACTGTTAGATTTTCCCGAGAGACCTCCTTGCCGCTGAGTTTGAAGAAACAAAAGTTCAAGCCGTGAAGTTTGAACAATGGTGAAGTAACATGCAATTTACATGTACTTTCATCAATGCCGTCATTCAGTTTACCTGATAGAAACATTAATTACTGTAATCAATATATGTTGTTTGCAAAACATTTTTCCTCTTAAAAACATATTTAGGATGATATGTGTTAACAAAAATCAGCTGATAATGCCACAAAAATGTAATCGATTTTGTCACAAGATCTGATTTTTTTCAAATCAATTTAGCACAAAAAACTGACCTGATGGAGAGAAATGATGTCATTTTCTGATTCAACAGTGCAAAATTACCCTAAATTAGTTGTCGAAATCTGGGCAATATTCAAAAAGTAAAAAATTGTTGTCTACTGTAATGGGAATAAAAAAAAAATTTGTAAATTTTCTTTCATTGTTTCTCATCAGTTAAGAAAACATTTCCAAATTATCTAACTCGAATAATGAAATTGATAAAATCCCAATCATGTTATAACCATAAACACAAGTGAATTTATTTAGAGTTGATGTTTGAAGATACACAAAAGAGTTTCCAGTCTATATATTGGAATCAAAGTGCTGGCACAATTAAGATGTTTAGCCATTCCAATACTATTTAGGTCATCTGGCTGTCCCTTGCATCAAATACCAACCTTTGAGTTCGTTGGAAAGCAAATCAATCAGGGCACTGTTGATAATCTGTTTAGAAAGAAGGAAAAAATGTAGTGTTGGAATATAAGTTAAAATATATCATTTTTATCTTTTCTTTTTTTTTTTTGTAAGACTTTTTATCAACAACTTCTCTCTGCAAGTTAATTTTAATTGTTGTAAAGGTTATTTCCTCCTTCATTAAAAAAGCAATATCTGGAGTTTTTTTTCACTTCTTACTGGTTATATTCTTTTCTGATAAGAGTCTACAAAATCAATTTTTACCCATGTTTATGAATATTTAAAAATGTTGCTGTATTTACAATGAAAAAAAAAAGAAAAGAAAATCAATAACCTGTGTAAAGGTGTCTGCACAAGGAGGCGTCTATAATGAAATAAACATTGCATCATCATCAACTGCACTTTCAAATGACATGGTAAGCAAAGTTCAGAATGACTGAACACATTTCCAGGTGAAGCAGGAAAAAACTATGGTTATTCCAGAGTTTTCCTTCTCTTAGACTAATTGTACAATCAAGACTTGACAGTCTAATTTTTACTCATAACTGGAGAGAGAATGGATTCATCAATTTCCCAAGGTTATTAGTAAAAATGGTGCAGTAACCTTGTTGACCTCAAATTTAGTAAGCTGATCTTATCCTGTTGTGAGTGTTATATGAGGAGGGAGTTTTTTTTTGGAATATAAAATACTCAAGCGTTCCCCCAGTCACATGTGTATTCTGTTCAACTGAGATAATTTTAATGACACGTTTTTGCAGAGAGGTGTCATCCTTCTCTTACACCACCTGGTATTCTAAACTGATCAGCCATCTGGCACTGGCCAGCCTCAACATTGCTGAACTATGTTGATCTAACAATAACTAGTGTGTCAATATGACTATGCTAAATTCTACAATTTATCATTACTGGTACCATTAAAATGAGCAACTTTTTGTGCTCCAGAATTTATTTTTCTACATAGTTACCATTTTTTCTGTATGTAGCAATTCAATAACACATTTCTGCTTCTGAGGCACATCCATGACAAGTGTTGTTTTCTTAGTCTCACACCGTCAATATGTACAACAAAGATTTCAAACTTTCTAATCATGACACATAAGTTCAGTTATTATAATATTGCAATTTGCAATCCTCTCTTGTCCATTCATGAAGAATAAAAAATAGGAGCCATTACTTTTGGAATGACCCTCATACATGACAGAGACATGCACCTGGCCAGAAGAAACAACATGATTGATTGTCACAAAATAATTGTTGATTGAGTCAAAGCCACCTGTAAAGATTAACTTTATCTAAAGTTTAACTGTAGATGAGGGTATCACATCACTAAATAAGGAATTTAGGAGCATGGTTACATTAACAGCAAAGGTGAAATCTCAGGGTGTTGCAAATTGTTATATGGCCGAAATTGAGATTGTCAATCTGGTTTGATTTTGATAAAATATCCCACCGGATTTCTGTGTCTTCCTTCCATAGTAATCTGCACTCTTTCACTGTCACCAATAATAAAGATATATCATATTTTTATGCATTTGTGTTGTCAGTCTTTTAGGCACAGCAGAAATACAATAAAAAGAAAGCAGTTGCCTCAATGTTTCTGCATTAACTAGACGTGCCTTTGGGTACACTAAAAAATCCCATCTCTTACTGATAGTTTTATGGAAGAATATTTAATTTTCTGTTTTTTTTTTTTTTTTTTTGCTTATACTTCTCTTATTTGCATTTGTTAATAGAACCTTATTTTTATATGAGATGCCATATGTTTCCGAATTGCATTATAACTTTTTATTTGCATTCTTATGGTACTGTTGGTTAACAACTTTAGTCATACTCCCTTGCATAAAGAACGTCATATAGACTTTCAATTTGATGAAATGTCTGTGGAAGGGGAGGTTAAATGTAAGGAGTTTGGCAAAGTGGAGAGTCTAGAACCTACTAGTAGCTGAAACTAAAACTGTTAGAAGAAATATATGTAAAAGCCTACTTTAATATAAATGTCTGCTTCTTTTATCATTTGGCAGAGAGTAGTTCAAACAATTAGCAAACGGGTATTAAATCCTGTTAGAACTCACAGCAAAAAAGAAATTCAATTACAATATTTAAGTCTCCTTTTCTCACAGCTTCAAGACACATTCGCTTGGTAATGAATGCAGCACTTAACTATAGTGATTTATAAAGACACTCTTATTGACTGCTACATGTGATAAAATATAATTTCATAAAACCTATCAACTTATATCAGCAGTAAACTGTGCTTTTCAGGACAAATCTCCATTTTAACTTACATTATCAGCAAATTAGAGTTAACTTAATAAAAAAAAGGACTACACTATTTAAACAAACAACTCTGATGCAGGTGTTAGTCCTGCCACTGAATCCTGAACTACAAGCAGTGGGATGTATTTATCTATTGAAATAAAGCACTTTCTATACCTCCTACATTTTTATTCCGCCCAAATGGATCAAAGGGGATTGCAAATTGCAGTGTTATTATGACTGCACTCCTCTTACAATTTTTTCCTTTTTGTCTTCTTTCAACTATTTCTATGGATTATTGGACATTAAGCTACCAGATTATAAAAAAAATTGGAAAAAAAAATTTTGGAAGGGGGTTCAGTTTCACATACAATATTCTAGTAAATCGATCCCCCATTTTCAGAATCGATTTACAGCCCTGACTCTTTCAGCCCCTCCCCCACCATTATTATTATTATTATTATTATTATTATTATTATTATTATTATTATTATTATTATCATCATTTCTTTTTTTTGCAACTTTTCACTTTGAGAAAAGTTTGGTCTGCCTCTCCACCGTCATTATTTTTTATTTATTTATGACATTTTTAAAGGTGATTTTGCATTTAACAACTCCCGCTATTTTTTAAATACTACTAGTCTGCTTGTTGGCCCTTAAAGGATAAAATGAAAAATGTTCATAATAAAAAGTGATTTTGAGAGTATATTGTCTTTTATTGTCTTGAGAAAACATTTTTTTAAAGTGATGAGTGAGAAAAATAAAACTCATGAAGCCTCCAGAGCACTACTGCAAGCACTAATTAAAATTTAGAAAGCCCTACTAAAAGCAAATTTCTACCCCCCCATCCTTGAAGAGAAAATATTTTTGAAGTAAGGCATGAAAAAAAAAATTGTCAGAATCCACGTGAGCGCTACTAAAAGCAGTAAATAGGGTTATAAATATGATTATAGTTATTGTATTTATATTTAAATCAACAGTGTTAAATTACATTTATTTGTAAGAAAAACACGTTAAAATAAGTTAAAATAAAAAATTATTGTTGACCTTGTGTCTGCTTTGAATAGTAACAGTGGCTTTTAATATTGGACTTAAGACAGGGCGGCTATGAAATAGGTAAGCATCCCACTGAGTTGTGTAATGTCTCTTTTCATACACTTTTCTCATCTGATCTCTTTTATTAGTGGTTTCAGATTCTCATCATAAATCTGAACTGGCATGGGTTTTTTAGATATCATAGATTTTATTCATAATTTATGCATTTCAAATTCAAAAATCTCAAAAGTCAAATGAACTTTAATAGCTCTTTTAAAACCAACATTTGATTTGATTAAATCTGCTAAATTTTCTCAAGATGAGACAAAATTGTTGTTTGTTTTTGTAATTTTTTTTCGATTTCAAGATATAAATCTTCAGATTATGCCCACAGGCTTGATTTAAAAACAAAAAACTAAAACCAAAAATTGTGCAACTAAAACTAATCAATTCTTTAATTGATATCTTGAACATTTTCATTTCTGCTTTTTTCAATTTTATGTTATTGGAATTCTAAAAGACCATCAAGTCAAACTTTATCTAAAGAAAAGGAGATCTGAACTTAGTCTGTCCAATTTTTATAATTCATTGTCTTAAGTTGTTTTTTAATTCTTTTCTTATTCCAGTCACCGAATCGTGCAGGAAGCCCTCCGAGTGATTTTGAATCTGAACATGATGATTTATTAAATCGTCTTGCTACTTCGCAGCAACAGAAATGGACACTCGAAGAGAAGGTAATCAGACTTATTTTTATCACCATTCAGCTATTATAGTAGTATTATTACTACGATGAGGACCTGTAATAGATATGGCTTGTCTTGTGGATAGAAGTTGCAAATGTCTTCATAGTTAAATCGAGATAAACCATGAGATTTTGAAAGTTTAGAAAAGATTTCTACTTCAAACTCTATTATATAATACATGTTCGAAGGATAGCACTCATTTCCTTGTACAATTTGTAAAGTTGAGTACACCGAAGAAAACATGAAATTAATAGTTAGACATCTTTGCAAAGATGAAGTCATAAACTACATAAAGAAAACAAGTAAAAAACATTGACAGAATTATAGTGCATGTGCATATATGAAAAAGGATGGGGAAAACTTGTTGTCATTATTTTAATGGAAACAAATAAGTGGCTTGTCTTTTATTAATAACCAGCAGGAACCTCTGATGTTGATTAGAATGAATAAGGGCCTGTATGTATGGATAATGCCAGCTATATTAACACTTGCATTGTTAATTTTTTATTGCATTAATGGTCAATAACGTCCACAATTTTGAATGGCTGACTCACTCAAATGGTCAATAACGTCCACAATGTTGAATGGCTGACCCACCCAAATAAGACTGACGATGAGGAGAGGTTCTGTCGTGATTTTGCCATTGCCTATGACCTCACTCAGATTGTTCGCGAGCCCACCTGTGTGCCCGATACTACCGGTCAGTACGCAATTCTTCTAGACCTTTTTCTCTCCACTTCCCCGGAGCTATACTCATGTGCCGTTCTATCTCCTCTGGGATCCTCCGACCACTCTGTTGTATCAGTTAAGATAAAAATGAAATATAAGTCTACAGATGTACCTCTCCACCGTACTGTATACCGATACTCTATGGCTGACTGGGATAGCTTCCGTACATTCATATCTGATCTACCTCTCCATTCCATGTTTAAAAAGGATGTGTGCTCTATAATATCAGACCTGACCAAATGGTTACTTGTTGGCATAGACTAATTCATACCATCCAAAAAATTCCAACAAAAACCTAACAGCCAGTCATGGTTCTCCCCTGAATGTGCTGCTGCCATCACACCTAGAAATCACTTTTTCCATAGCTACCAACGTAATAGATGCACTGAGACTAAAGATGCTTTCAGGACCGCCAGCAACCACTGTAAAAGAGTAATAAAAAATGCAAGAGAGCTATATGCTCAATCCATTAAATCCAAAGTAGCTGAGCAGCGGCTTGGTTCCCACCAATTCTGGCAAATAGCAAATAGGATCCTGAACAGAAGTGTGCGTTCTATCCCAACCATTATCAATGGTCCAGAGGTCATCTCGACAGCATTCGACAAGGCCAAACTATTTGCCAAGAACTTTGCAGCAAATTCTACCCTATGCGACAATAATTTTCCCCACTCTTTATCCGTGCCAAAATCAAAACATAGATTCCATGAACAAAGCTTCTTTCTTATAACTGCATGGCTGTGGAACTCTCTGCCGCTTGCCTGTTCCCTCCCCCCCCCCAAATTCAACTTGGATGTCACAAACAAATTCCTGATGAACCGTCCCCTTAAGTAATGACACCTTATCAAATCCCCAATACTAACTATTACTATGATACTATCCCATTGATTACTGTACACAAAATAACCCTTATCCCCGAGTGGCTCCTGGGCCTTGATAAGTGGTGACCCCCATGTAAAAAAATTTTTTAAATTAAAAAAATATATATATTTGTTCCTATTTAATTGCTTTTTCATGAGGCCAAAGTTGCATACAATTACAATTTTTACTGTAGGAAAAATCCAGCTCTTTAAAAAGGGTTGGGTTATGGTCATATTAAATCAGAATATGTAAGGTTTTTAAGTAGCTTTTGTAGTTTCTAATGCAGGAAAAAAAAATTTTATATAATAGATTTAAAAATTTTGTAACTTTCTGACATAAGTTTGCACAACAATCATTCAAACTGACATACAATCTTTACATTAGCCAAAGGCAAAACGTGAGAGTTCAATTCTGAATTATGAGGGGAACCCTAATGTAGAGATTCAATCCAAACTTGGTATTCTCGATTGCCACCTAAAATTTATGGTTGTTGGTAATAAAACATGTATGCATAAATAATTTAATAAATACAATGTGTGAAAAAGTGTTCAGATAACTGAAAAAATTGCAAAAATTCTATAACACAATTTGAATGATTATTTCATCCTACAGTATTAAGTGCAACTATTCCTTAGATATTTTCAGTTTACAGAGACCAACATTCCAGTTCGGTCAATGACAGTAATCTACAAAAGACCAACAGTATGAAATAAGTTTATTTTTGTAATACTGAATGTCTCATTAACTTTTCTACACAAAAAAGAAGGATATTTAAGAAAAGCAAATTATTTTGAGCAAAGGTTTGTACCATCATTTATAAATCTTTGGGTTTGTATTTATTTACCTCCTCACAATATAATTAGAAAACGTTTATGAAAAACTCTAATCCAGACATGAAATTGGATTGTTTAGATTATTCAAACTACTATTCTCCAATTAGTTGTTATTTTCTCGTTACAGCCAATGTAACCTTTGACCTTCTTCGGATGCACCTTTTCAAACTAGAGAATATTTATCAAAATCTTACATATATTCTTCACAGAATTTCAAACTAAACCTTTTATTTAATCCATGGAGGCAGATCATTCTTATCCTATCAATTATTAAGTAATTTTATTCCATTCTTAGTTAGCTTCTAATGAGGATTGAAGCTTCAACCTCCAGAAGATTCAGCTAGAACTGATTGTAACTCAATGCCTTTATCAGTTGTGCCATGGGTCTATGGACCTGCAATTCTCATTACAGATAAAAATAAGAATAAAATAAAAAGCATCTTTGAAATGCCGGTGTGTCATTGAAAGGTAAATTTCTTAATAATTTCTATTGCTGTTTATACTTGTAGGTTCTAAACTATTAATCATAATTGTATCAAATTTCGTATGAAAACTCTACGGAAGACACACATGTCATAAAGAATCAACATTATTACTACTTCTACATGATGATGATGACGACGACGACGACGACGACCTGTAAAATAATTTTACTACTTTTGATATGAAAATTCTTTGGAATGTTGGATGTGTCCTAGGAAGTTACTACTACTACTACTACTACTACTACTACTACTACAACAAACAATAGTTATAAACATTAATAAACTACAATAGTAATGGATAACATTGCATCAACATAATATAAAGATCCTTTGCAAAGCAGAATGGAATAAAATCGAATATACTAATTATTATTCTTTAATCCAGCTCCAACAGTATTTAAATTAAAAGCTTAATTCTAACAGCTGTATTAAATTAAACTTGCTATCAAAATAGCAGATCTATTTATTTTATTTATATATTCATGCTCAGTATTTTTTGCCAGCAGTCATATTTTATTAATGTAAACTGCAGAGAAAGATTATTTGAGTTTGATGGTTTTAGGTATTTAAACAAAGAAAGCCTGGGTGTCCCCTCCCCTTACTTGCCAATTAATGCACATGATGACTGACAGCTTATCGCTTCCAGTAAGAATTTTTTCATGGTTGCTTGATATAAAGTAGCAACAATGGACCATTGTAATAAAGCTGAAGAGTTGACTGTAAATCATCCATTATTTACACGTAAATGTTTGGATTTTAACTATTTTGTATACTCTAATGAAGACTAAATTGTCCATCATTTTTTTTTTTTGTTCAATAATAGGCACACCTGGATTCAATGTGAAAAATTATCAATAACTCTTGGGACTATTCTGGATTTAAACACTGTTAATGGTTGTGACCTATCAGGTCATGGGGACATAAATAAGAGGATAGAATTCAAAGAAATCGGTATTACTTACATGAGTTTTTCTTATTGATATTGTTATTGGACATTTTGTAATAGTTTTGAGGGGATTAGCACCTTCGGATTTTGTCACAATATAAATGAATGAATGCAAGTATATTAACATCAAAACAAGTGATGCTTATATGATGCAACATAAGTTCTAGAAATACCGTATATATAGTAATCTGTAAACACTTTTGGTTTTCCTAATTTGCATATTTGTTTCATGAACAACTTTTGATGAATTAAGATTTTGTAATATACAATTTTAATTTTCATTTGTATATACAATAATATTATACACAATAAATTCATCAACAGTAAAACATCCAAAGTTTGCCAGGATTGCTGAGAACAGATAATACACTTTGAATGATTTATTTGCAGAAAATATTTTAAAAAATTACATTTAAAACAAATTATGTACAAAACCATCAAAAGTGTGGCGCAAATGGTCAACCTTAATCAATAGTGATAACAATGTGTAACTTACTCTTAACTAGAATCAACAATACCACATTTGCACCAAGGGCCATTCCCTTAAGATATCCCTACATTGATTGGAAATTTTATTGTTTATAAATATACACATATACAATGATTTTATAATGTTTTTATGGCTAAGCATTTTTAAATGAATTAAAAAAAAAACAACAACCTTGATTTAATCTATTGTATTATTTTTTGTTGTCATAAGAATGTCTTTTTTTAAGGGCGTGGGAGTAATCCTTCCAAGTATTACATCCTATTTTGTGGGAGAGGTAATGTATTATATGTTCTGTTGTCATGAACGATCTTCCCGGGGATTAACCTCCTTTTTTTAGGTGAAAGGTAGTGTAATATTCGTTTTGTTGCCATGATACCATGCACACAGGCATTGCCTTCTCTATTTATAGCGTGATTCTCCTAGGTATTACCTCCTCTCTATTTGGAGAAGGGACAGCATAGTATTTGTTCATTCCTCATACCATCCTTGCATGATTATTTCCTCCATTTGGGAGGAGGGGTTTAGTGTACTATCTATTCTGTTGCCATAATATCATACTCACAGGCATTACCTTCTCCTTTTATGAGGTGATTATCCCAAGTATTATTACCTCTTTGGGATGGCACTTTAGTATATATTCATTCCTCATGATACAATCCTTCTATGATTAGCTTCTCCATGTGTAGCAGGAGTAGTGTGCTATTATAATCATAACTCTCTATTTGTGGGAGCTGGTGCATTCATCATGATATCATACTCAATTATTATCTCCTGCTTTAGGGGTCAGTGTTGTATATGCTTGTTCATCATGATATCATCTTACAAGGCTAGCAAATATAGATGACTGGCAAAGTATATATTACTAGTAAAAACATAACAATGTGAAAAAAGCTCAATGTAAATTGTAAAATAAAGAGCAACAATTTGAAATGAAAAACAGCATTGTTGCAAAGTTTTACACAAAGTTATTGAAATGCTAAATACATGTCATAAATTTAACACTTTTTGGCAAAGATACAAAGATCTAACCATTTTTTCCCATGATTTTGGCAACATATTTGATGTGAGTCTTCCATTTCAGGTTAGGAATGAAGTCAATCTTAGTAGCTTGTCTAAACAGGGTGCTCCCTTGAGACTAGAGTCATTCATTTCGATTGGAGCCAAGTGGGGACCAGAGTATTAGTGGTGAAAAGAGAGAAGCTTAGTTTTAGATGCATCCACCTTTTTACCACATGCTCATCGTCATAAGAGAGAGACACAGAGAGATCTTAGTCATTGCTTTGAAGTGTTACAACAGATGGTATTGTTGACTACGAGGGGTGTGCAATAAGTAATGCCCCTGACCCACTTTCAGTTGTCTGATCTAGTTAAAATTTTGCATGTGCAATGATTCTACGGGTTATGTGGCAAATTACAGCTCTGAACTAATTGTGGTTTCTGTTTTACAGGTGTTTGAACTGAGTCAGGTGTGAAATGAAGCCTGTTGAATGTCGAGCAGTGATCCGGTTTTTGTATTTGACAGGATGCACACCACAGGAGACTTTTGATGAAATGAAAGAAACTTATGGTGATAATGCCCCATCATATGACCTTGTAAAATGCTGGCATCATGAATTCAAATATGGCCGGAAGTCTGTGGAAACAGTTCCCAGACCTGCCTCCCCCCTTCCTTCTGCCATTGATGAGGCATCTGTCCGTCAAGTTGAGGCTGCCATTTTGGAAGATCGGCGCATTACTATTTGCCAAATAGCCCAAGATGTCAAGATTAGTACAGGGTCTGTGGAAACTATCATTCATGACCATTTGCATATGCATAAGGTATCTGCCAGATGTATTCCCAGATTGCTCACACCATTCCAGAAGCGAGAACGCGTCGAGTGCTCGAGGATAAATTTGGAGATGTGCCAAGAAGATGAGTCAAAGTTTTTCAAAAGACTGATTGCACAGGATGAAACCTAGGTCCATCACTATGATTCAGAGACCAAAGCCCAGTCAATGTAGTGGAAGCACTTGGAGTCATCACCTCCAAAGAAGGTAAGAGTGCAGCCCTCCGCTGGCAAGGTCATTCTCACAGTCTTCTGGGACCAGTACAGAGTAGTGATGACTGGCAAAGGGTACCACAATTACAGGAGCCTATTATGCTTCACTTTTGAGGAAATTAAGGGAAGCTATCAAAGTCAAGAGGCGGGGCAAGATCAGCAAAGGCACCCTCCTCCTGCAGGACAATGCTCCGGTGCACAACTCGCATGTCGCCAGATCAGAAGCACGGGCGCGTGGTTATGAAATATCTCCCATCCTCCCTACTCTCCTGACCTTGCAGCCTCAGACTTTCACCTTTTCCCAGCTATGAAGTTATTTTTGAAAGGAAAGCGTTTCCCAGATGATGCAGCCTTGATTTCTGAAGTCCCGTCATGGTTGGAGGACCAACCTAGAGTGTTCTACAAAAACGGTCTCCAGAGCTGCATCAAACGATGGGAGAAATGCATAACTCTGGGTGGTTCCTATGTAGAGAAAGACGAAAGACTAATTACTGTGCCAAGGTTCGTTGCTCTACTGCTATGGGAAGTGGGTCAGGGGCATTACTTATTGTACGCCCCTTGTTCATATCGATAAATGATCTTAAAATGTGGTTTGGAAGATCCTTGAGGCGCACCAACAATGATATTTTGAGCTTCCGACTTCTGTTTATTAACAACTGCTTGTATAAATCTATCAGAGAGAACATATGATAGTTGAATAGTTGAGAGGATATTTCTAGCTATTCCATAGCTAGAAATCTTGTGATTTAGATCTTTATGCCAAACTGTCAAATGCCTTTGATATACCCAAAACTATTGCTGAAGAGAGGAAACTCCAGTTGATAGATTCGCTGATCCTGTGTGAAATTACAGTCAGAATATCAGCTATAGGGATCACAGGATGGAAGCTATATTGCTTGTCACTGAGTAGGTTGTTTTTGATGAGGTGGGTGACAACTTCTCTGTTCATCACAAATTCGGCAACTTACTCCTCATGCACAGAAGACTAATTGCAGAAGACTGGTCTCCATTATTTTTAAATACTGGACATACCAACAAGCTTTTCCAAGGTGTTGGGAAGCATTTTTCCTTAAGGTAGCATTTGAAAAAATTTTGCAAGAATGGAAGCTAGTTCTGGTTGCAGCTTTTTGGGTAATATGATTGGAATAATGTTAGATCTAGTTGGTTTGCTGGTATCAAGTTCTTAATAAGTTTAGTAACATCAAAGACAAAAATGTTTGTCGCTCAAATGTTTTTTGTCTTTGGAAGAAATTTAAGCAATAGGTAGCCCTGATTGCACAGAGTTTGATGCAAAGTTTTTAGCAAAGAGTTTGACTTTGTTAGGATGCTAATGAAATCATCTCAAGCACATTGATGATGGTTGGGATAGAGGACATGCATCTGTTAAGAACCTTGCTTGGTATTTGGTAAAACTCATGGAAACCAAGCCTCTGATCTTCTACTTTGTACTTGATCGACTGAGTTTATGACTTTCGCATTTTCTATTATTTTGTAGTGATTGTTGGTTGCCCTAAAGATGACTTTAGTTTCAAAACATTATGTTGAGAGCAATTGAAGTCTATGTGCAATAGCAGCAGCACATTCAGGGTGCACCATGTGTGGCTGTTTGATTTCATTTGAAATTTCTTGGAGAGTATATAGCTGTTTATACTGGCATTTAATCTGTCAGTTAAGTTAGATACTATAGAGGATATATTCTTTTGAAACATGGAATGTGGGAGTCTTTCTGATATAAATGTTCAGAAATTGTCTCAGTTAGCCTTCAAGTATCGATATACTATTTGATAAAGAAGGATATTTGGGGCTTTCTTACACTTTTTTTTTTTAATCTTTATTGAGACAACTGAGTGATCAGAACATCCTAGTTTAGAGAGAATAGAGGATGAGCATGGTTTAAGGCATAATGATAGAAAAAGATTTAGAAGACTTGCAAATCCATTTCGGTTTGTGTTAGGTTATGAGCAAAAGAAAAATCATAAAATTCTCCTTCATTATCTGTTTAGTTTGAGTAGACTAACTATTCAATGCTTTGAACATTGAAATGTTCACAAACTGAAGGTGAGTGGACAAGATGTGATCAATTTTCTTGGCGATACTCTCAAAGACAAGATGTGATCAATTTTCTTGGCGATACTCTCAAAGACATCAGCTCCATCATTGTGGAGATAGTAAAGGGCAAAAATATAAATGATGGGAGTAAATGCTAGGAATACTAGGAAGCCCATGTAGGAGAGTTTAGGGTCTTATTTGGACAGCCATCGCTAATATAGACACATATTCCATGTTCATGGCAATCTTAAGAAAGGGATTTGGAAGTCAAGTTAGAATAACCTTTGATGGAGAAATCGACTAAGAAACCAGTTGAGCTAATACGTTTTGCAAAAAAAACAACAGGCCATATTAAGTTTCCAGTGATTGGATTTCAACCTCTGGAAGATTGAAATGTAGACCCCTGATGTTAAAGAAGGAAACTTTGTAGTGGGGGTCTATGTTTGAAGTTGATGTTCTGGGTTTTCTTTTGTTTTATTTGTTTGAATCTTTCATAAGATTGAGGAGTTTGTGGAAAAGGTCATCAGAGTTGTTTCATCAGACGAGGGCAGATGAGAAGAGAGAGAGGCAAAGAATAGGGAAGAGAATAAGTAAAGAAGAAAGACTTTTGAAAACTAATGAAAAGAGAAAGTTGTAGCAATTTTTACTACTAATATGGCATAGAGAGGCCTCACCAGAAGTGACTGCATAATCCTGACTCCATTCACCAAATGGCAGTGCAGCAATCCTGTTATTTTGTACCTACTGGAAGGATGGTCTCCTTGGGAGTTAATCCAAGATTCGAGTCCTTGAATATCAGGTGGATAATGTCAGCCCAGGAAAACGTTTACACTAACACCCTTATTAGTGACATGGCAACAAAAACAGAATGGAAAGAGAATTAAGTCATCTCTAGTTATCACGCAAAACTGCTGACAAAGTAGACAGCATTTTCTTCCCCTTTTTGTCAGAAACATCATTCGAAGAAAATGAGGACTGAGGGACATCATTCGAAGAAAATGAGGACTGAGGGACATCATTCGAAGAAAATGAGGACTGAGGGACAAAACATGGAGCAAGAGATAATGCATTCTCAATGCCTTTTCTACTCTCATTAAAAAGGGCAATTAAGTATTAAGTTCAAAATACTTATTTTAAAGGCAAGTTTGGAGATAGGTCCACTCTTGCTGTGTCAGGTGGCCTAAAGGAAAAATAACTTATTGAGAGAGCTAAATTAGCCTGGTTTAGAGATCTGAGCCAAGGGATTTGCCTACCTACCTTATGAACTGGCTGAACCATAGTGGCTCATGTGTGCTAGTCTATGTAAGAGGGAAGCACAAACGGTAGGATTTTTGTTTTTGTTGCTGTTTGTATTTGTGTAGACCGCCATGCTTCTACTTGAGTAGCATGCCCAATTTGATTTTCAAATAATTCCATTTTCCTTCCAAAAAAAAAGTGAAGAGAGGGGATTATTATGTGATCAAAAAATAGAGAGGAAATGTTTAAGACAGTTAAAAATGGTAAGAGGATAATTTTGCTGGGTGAAAAATGTACATTGTTGACTCTAAGATCATGACCCAGAATATTTCAAAACTACTTTATGCCAGTAGACCTTTTAGCTTCATATGTCTTTGAGTCAAACCTAAGAAAGGTGTGGCAGGCCATAACAGTATTTCTTCATCTTTCAAAGATACTGCCTGGAGGCAAAGATTTCCTGTTTGTGTGTTTAAATGAAATATTTAATTCAAGTATCCATCTGTTTTAAGTCATGGAAAGTTGACCATTCTCTTTAGATAATGAAAAGAAGAGTTTAAACATAACTTTCTTTAAAGACTACTCACTTTGTTTTTACCTCTTCCTTTAACTACCTTGCTTTCTTTTTCTCTTCCAACTAATTTAATAGAAAAAAAACGAATCTGACAAATTGACTGACTTAATTTCAGTGGTGTTTTGGAAACAACTACAAATAAGACTGATAATGATAAATTAGCCCCATCTCCACACACACACACAATTACATTATTTTTTTCCGCTGTGTATCCCAATAGATTGAATATTGAAATAGTTTTTTTTTTACAGTAACGAGTTTGGGAATCTCACTGAATCCAAAGATATAAAGGCATTAAGTGTATACTGTGTAGTTTCTGACTTTTAGCCAAACAAACCTGCATAAATACAATTACAATTGCTCTATTTGTATAATCTTAGCTAATTGACTATGTTTATATATTTATTTATTATTATAAGATTCACTCCTAAAGTAATGAACTGATCATTATAAATTTGGGAACACAATTGCAAGGTGGGTAATGTAGGCTATATTTAATTTAATGCAAAGAGTAGAGGGAAATTCTTTGTGAAAATTCAGACAACTCTGATTGATCTTGCTTTCCTGACTGCTGGAAAACTGCTTCTGTGGTACCTGTTTTCGAGAATTCTGGTGAAAGAACTGACCCATTAAATTATCACCCCATTAGCCTCCTCCCACTTTTTGCAAAAATATTTGAGTCCTTAATTAACCAAGCTCTAGTCCATCACTTTACAGCTACTAAACTTCTGACTGACCGATGATATGGATTTAGGCAAGCTTGTTCTACAGCAGATATCCTTACTGTAATCTCTGGACATATATACTATACACTGGCCAATGCAGGGGAGGGTAGATTGGTTGCCCTAAATATATCTAAGGCTTTTTGTATAGCATGATAGGGAAATCAGATCATATAGTATCACTGGACTAATACTTAACATAATTAAACCCTTCTTAAGTAAGAGAAAAATCCAGGTTGTTCTCGATGGTCATACATTTAAGCAATATGATATAAATGCAGGAGTACTACTGGGATCTATCCTTTGACCTTTATTATTCCTGATATTCATAAATGACCTCCCAGATAAAATTGTCTCTGAGATGCGTATATTTGCTGATGATATCACGCTGCACAACAGGCACAAGGGGAAAACACATGAACACATATCTAAGGAAATGGCAAAAACACTAAAGGAAGACCTTTAATCTGTAGTGGAATGGGGACAAAAATGGATGGTCACATTCAATGCTGTCAAGACTAAGCTTGTTTCCTTCAATAATTACAAGAAACCGTCTCAACCACCAATAGCAATAGCTAAAGATACATTACCTGAACATACTTTTTAAACTCCTTGGGCTTACGTTCACAGGGAACATGAGTTGGAACAGATACATTGAGGGCATTACCAGGGATGCTGCGAGGAAGGTGAGCTCTCTCTACCATGCTAGAAAGCTACTTACACCTGAAAATATCCTGTATCTCTATAAGGCCACCATTTACTCATGTATGGAGTATTGTTATCACCTTTGGGCTGGTGCATCAGAACTGCTAGTCTCTCACTCCTGGACAGGGTTCAAAAGAGTTGCCAACCTGATAGGTCCTTAACTTTCATCTAAGCTTCAACCTCTGTCTCATTGACAAAATGTTGTATCCCTCTGCAAGTATTTTAGTGGTGAATCCTCCGAGAAGCTACAGGCACTTGTACCCCCCGTAACGTAAACACCCCTGCAGAGTAGAAATTCCTAGATGTAAGAAGACCTTTTACTCTAATAGTTTCTTCCCCAGAACTGCTAGACTTTGGAATTCCCTTCCGGTTTCCTGCTTCCCCAACTGTACTGACATGCAGAAGTTCAAGTGTCATGTGAACAGACATCTTGCTACTCAACTCCTTACGTAGTATCCCTGCAACTTATGCCTCTGATAGAAACCCCTTACATCAAAGTGGCAACTATGCCTTGTTTGGGGTGAAAATGGAATTTAAAAAAAATTTTGTTTAAATTGTGAAATTTAATAGTAGGTATTATTATTTAATATTTCCAAATTTCAGTTTTTTTTGGGTATTTTAAAGAGTTTTTAGGAGGTATGATTTGGGAACAACCTCCGATTTGAAAGTGTAAATATTTCAAATTTGCATTAAATTTGATCCAAAGTTATTAAGCACCAATTAATCAGTATGTGCTGAATTTCATTTTCTTCTAAATATCCTTTAAATTTGACTCATTTTCTAGAATCAAAATCATATAATGGATTTTGATTAAAATTAGAATAAGGATTCTAGACATTATATCTTGATTTTAATTTTTATAAGGTTCCCCTATAAGTGGTACAAAACTATTCTGTTCAAGAATTAATTTTTCTTTTCCTAGGACAGGTATTTATCTGTTTTCTTCATATAATAGATTTTTTTTTCTTGCCGATTGCAAAACATGCTTCACTACAGGAGGGGAAAATTCAAGTTCCTTCTAGAGAGAGAGAGACAGGAGGGATTTGAATTTTCCCCTCCTCAAGTTTGGCATTTTTCCCTCTTCAACTAATGCAATATATCTACCAAAAGGCCAAAATACCATTTTAAAAGCCATATCCTTTATTACCTTTGTATAAAATAGAAACTTGTGTAAAATTAACGTAAGTACCCAATAAATTGTGTTTTGACATAAAATAATACCAACAACTATTAACATGCTGTTACACAGAAACCAAACCTACCATTGAATTTAAGCAATGCCTAATCATGAGAATAATGGCCAGAGATTGCTTAATTCTTGTTTTATCATAAACTCTTCATTATGCAGATTCAGATAAAGGATTAACCTAATAGATGCTGTTTAAAATTATGGAATTGACCGTATTCAGATCAAATTCTATCAGATTTATTTACTAATACTCTCAAGAAATGTATGACACCCACAATTTTCTCCTCACCTAATCGAATATAATCAAATATTTATTAAAGTATTTTCAGTAACTTGGCAGCATTCCATTTTCAAGAGCTTGTGAAATTCTTGTTGATTCGTCTTAGCATCTTTGCGCAAGATAGAATTCAGAACCTCAAAATAACTTACACACTTTAACCAACGGCATTCAATATCATAAAAAGAGTTGATATGACACAATTCTGTTACATAAGCACCTTTTCAGAGGATATTAATTGGCTCTATACTGAGAAAAAGGGCCAAGTTTTTTGTTTTTCATCTGAAGATTTGCTATTTTCAATGCTCAACTCATGTAACGTGCTAATTAAAAAAAATGGAATTATGCAGAAATAAAATCAAATTTCTTTGTAAACATTTTGATAATGTTGAAGCCAATAATAATGGTTATTACATTCTTGTAACCTGGTTGGTCCTCTTCATTCTGAATCCAGTTTCCTCTTGATGTTTAACATGTGAAATAGCAGGACAGGAATGATGTTAAAAAAGTTATCAACAGATTTGTTCATCTTTGATAAATCCGATTGCTGCCTGCTGCCATTACTCTTTGCTGACCAAATTAACAAGCGTTTTTGATGGCAGTTTTATCATAATTTTATACAGAAATGAGACTAGCTACGTTTGACCTCTCCCCATGACTCAGGTTGGCCAAATCTGCTGCCCACACATTCAGAAGGTTTGCTTTCCATCGCGTGCTCTAGAGGTTTTATATTTTTTCCTCTTACTTGAAATGCTGAAGAAAATTATATAGAGTAACAATAGCAGCTTATTTAAAATTATAAAAAAAGAAAGAAAAACTTATGGAACGATGAACTAGTTAATAAATCTGACAAGCTTAAATTTCATCAAATTGTTATGTGTTTTTTTTTTGTTTTTTTACTTTGGAATCACCAATTATAAAGGCCTGAAGGCCACTAGAGAACAAGGATTAAGGAATGTAAGGTGGAAGTCTAATAATCGTGTAAATTGGGTGGAATTTGATTATTTATAATGACGGCTCAACAAGAACATGTTTATATTGGATTTGAAGCCTACCATATTGTATTCAACCAGGAAGCAGGCCAGCAGAACAGTATTCCTCAGGCGGGTACTTCTGAGAAAGCTTTTTTATGGAATCTGCATTTAGATTTAGGCACAGATAGAAAGTGGGGGAAATCGTATATAGTGATTGCAGCTAGTAGAGTGTTTTTGTGAAAGTTTGACAAAGGGGAACCATAGATTGGAGTTGCACTTGCTATGAAAATAATGGTAAAGCAGAGACAAGTTCACAACTTGCAACATCTCTTCTGTGGGAAAGAGGTGGCAGGGAAGAGAAAAGCGTATCACCTACTAGGTTTCAAAGATGATTTTGAATGCTATCAAGGATGGATAGGGTTGGCTGAGCAGCTCCTGCCCAGATGTGACTCAGCACTCAGTTTTAGGCTGTACCTGGCTCTTATACAGATAGAGGATTGCATTAGCAGTGAGATACTATGATAGTGATCCAACCATTTTTCCAGAGATCTCATTTATAAAAATAGGTTGGAATACTTAGGTTTAAATATTGTGAGATCTGATAATACTGTTCAAGTTCTATCTACAAATTAACATTTCTATTTTGGCCTGAAATTCGGTTTGATTCACAGTAGGTTTCTTGAGTTTGATAAGGATGTTTACTGTGAAACACATGTGATAACAATATTGGTGGAAAAAAAACTTGCAAAAAACAGACACATGAATATGATTATAATCAGCAATTTAATGCTAAAACATAAAAAGGTTTTTATGGGTACCTAATTTTATAACACTTTTGAAAAACACTGAACGTAGTGTCATAATTAATTACTGAGGGTTTAGGTTTTTTTTTTTATAATTTAAACATAAACCATTAAAAAGAAATTTTCGAAAAGTTTTGGTCTTTTCGAAAGTTTCTTTTTAATGGTTTATGTTTAAACTATAGAAATAAACAAAAAACTAAACCCTCAGCAGTTAATTATGACACTACGTTAAATGTATGTTCAAAAGTGTTATAAAACATAATAGAAATGAAATCCAATGGAAGTAAGAAAATGGTTTTTAAGTAAAACTCAAACATTGTAACATTTAACACAAATTTCAATATTCACTTATATTATAACTTTTCAACGCACAAACATAATTTCTTGTTTCTTACTGAATCATGTCTTTCTTCTCTGAATTTTTCTTTACAACATTGTGCTTCAAATGCTTTTTCCTCAACTCTCCTGTTTTTTATTCAATCATCTATTTCTCCAATCTCTCTCTTCCTTGACTTTTCAAACTTGACTATTCTCAGACAATTGTATATATACAAGATGAATTTCATAAAAATAGCATATATTTGACGTTTTACAAGAGGTTTGGCTTAGATTACAACACTAAGAGATTTTGGACCACTTCCATTGTCTTTCCTGGTAAATTTTATATAAGAATACACTTGTAGATTATATGTAGAGTCTGTAACCTTTCTTTCTGTAAGGAATACACGTTCACACATATATTCAGGTATGAAATTAAGCAATAGCAATCGTTAAAAATGCAATTCTAGTAAAAATATTTTTATTCAAATTGCCAAAAATTCGCCTTAGATATATATAAAATTTTTAAAAATTTTATGCAGTCACTTTTTTGCTGCCATTATTATTGGTCGTCAGATCCTTTGAAGGTTTTAAATAGAGGTTTAAAGACCATATCAATAACGATTGTAGCTCATTTGCTTACGTGTCTTCACAGACAGCTTGATTAGCTCTTAAGCAATCCACAAAAATTTCTGTATAACTTGCTTATATATTTTCATACTTTTGCCAAGTTTTAATTTATTCCATTAAGCACTTGAAATAAATACTGAAAGAAATGTGTTTATTATTTATCTGTTTATGTCTATTTCTGTGTGTGTGTGTGTGTGTGTGTACTGTCAGAGATGTTGCCAGACTTATCAAACACCTTGATTCTATTAAAACAATTAACCCTGAAAATATTATAATCGTAATGCTAAAAAAAACTGCAATAAGAACTAGCTCCTATACTTACAAAGCTGTTTAAATGTTGCCTTAAGGAGAGATGCCTTTTAACACCTTAAAAAACCTTAACAGTTTGCCCAGTAGACCAACCGATCTCTTGTATTCGAGTCTGTAATACATAGAGAAGTAATCAACCACTTCAGCAAAAACCATTAAAAAGCAATTTTGCTTCCTTTTGGAGAAATCAACAGCTAATATGCTCATATAGGATAAGCGAACCTATTGATGATGGCTTTGTTTCTAGAGCATTAGTTCTTGACATATCAAAGATACAAGACTATGGAGTAGCTCAACCATCGAATCATCAAATCATTTCTCTCCAGTAGGTTTATTAAAGTACTTATTGAAGAGCAGAAATTTGAAGCTAACAGTATTAACAGGCATCCATTCTGCACCAAGCTTTCTTTATCATCTTCATCAATGATCTTCCAAGGCACTACCATCCATGGCAACATTACAAATGTCAGCAATGATCAAGTTTTTTCTGAGTCTCTCTCTTGTAACCTTAAGCATGTGGTGAAATAAGGCAAAAGATGACTAGTTAATTTTAATGCATCCAAAATCAAACTTCTATCATTTTGCCAACGTTTTGACCCCCCCCCCCACCTCTCCCCATTTATCCACAATTGAAATGTATGGCTCTTGTTTTGAGAAAACACTGCTTCAACAAGCTTCTGGGACTGACTCCTGAGTTGAAATAGAAGATTTACATCAAATCTATAGTCAAGGTTGCTGGAAAAATGGTTGCATCATTCTATCACTCCAGATGCAATCCTAGACATGCATAAGAGCTAACTAGGTTTTAAAATTGAGTAGTTTTGCCACATTTGGTGGTGGTGAGTGGAACTGCTCAAAGCATTCTTTCCTATCTTGACGGGGTTCAAAAACAATGTCAGAACTTAGTAGGTGATGTGCTGCAACTTCTTTCTTACAGAAGAGACATTGTTAGTCTATCTCTATTCTCTCATTATTTTCATGCCAAGTGCTTGATTAAGCTTCAATCTATGATCCCCCTCTGCAAAAAAACACAGCAAACACTCACCTAGCTATACCCACTGTCAACAATTTCCCCCACTCTCTAAATCTAAATGCAAATTCCATGAACAAGGTTTCTTTCCTAGAACTAGATCTGCCTTCCTATGAAACTCTGTACTGCAGTCTTGCTTTCAAGTTGACTACAACATGATCGTTTTCATGTCAAATATAAACAAATTGTTGTTGAGCTGTTCCCTCAAATAATCAAATTCTATCCAATTTCCATCGCTCCTCAGGACTGAAATTTCTTTCAGTCCTAGGTTGTATCTCCTTGAGTGCTCTTCAGTGGGTCGTTTTCTTTCATCCAGCACCAGATTTAATTGTTGTGGATTCTCTTGGCAGAGGATCTGACAGGCCATCTTAAAGTCATGGACTTAAGGGTTCCAGTCTCTCAGATGCTGCTGAAGAATATCAATGAGGTTCTGGGGAATCTGCTTTTCATGGACAGTAGCTGATGCTGGTAGGGTTACAGTAGCTAACCTGACTTGATTATCTTTTTGAGTATGATCAGGGTCCATGACATAAAGCTGGGCAAACTTGGGTTCTTGTCCTACATCTGGCTGCAGCCCCCACATCAGTATGGATACCTTTCCTTGTATCGTGACTGTTGGTTGCCATCCATGGTGTCCAGGTGGTCCTGGTAGGTGATCCGACTTTGACACAGGCCATTGCTAGGGAATTGTTTATCTGCCTAGTGTGCTTGAGGAAGCATGCAGTATGGTGATGATTTCCTTCCCAAAGCTGTTTCAATTGATCAAGATGATCAGGGAATGTGGGTGGGGCAACCTTTCCATTCTTACAACGCATACCTCTTGCTTCATTTTTCCATTTAATCGCATGACAACTTGCCCATACTGAGGCCGTTGGGGAGGCTGCACTGTCTTCAGTGATGAGAGATCCAACACTGGAGTACGATATCAATTGGTCTCCAGAGAGGATTTTTTCCGTGGCACGTGCTTTATTGTAAGCAAGGCCAAGTTGTTTTCTCTGGTGCTCTCACCGATCAGCTGTCTGTCTTCTGTCCTGATCAACCCAAAAACTCCTGGTGTGTAATTAGTAACTCCCCTTGCCTTGTATTAGCAGTAGTCGCCCGATCCTCTTGCAGTCTTTTATCCCTGGTGTGTGGTGCCTTCTGTTGCCTCCCATCAGCTGTGGACTCCCGATTTCTTTGAAGCCTTTCATCCCTGGTGTGTGGTGCCTCCTGTCGCCTCGCATCAGCTGTGGCCTCTCGATTTCTTTGAAGCCTTTCATCCCTGGTGTGTGGTGCCTCCTGTCGCCTCACATCAGCTGTGGCCTCCCGATTTCTTTGAAGCCTTTCATCCCTGGTGTGTGGTGTCTCCTGTCGCCTCGCATCAGCTGTGGCCTCCCGATTTCTTTGAAGCCTTTCATCCCTGATGTGTGGTGCCTCCTGTCACCTCACATCAGCTGTGGCCTCTCGATTTCTTTGAAGCCTTTCATCCCTGGTGTGTGGTGCCTCCTGTCGCCTCACATCAGCTGTGGCCTCCCGATTTCTTTGAAGCCTTTCATCCCTGGTGTGTGGTGTCTCCTGTCGCCTCACATCAGCTGTGGCCTCTCGATTTCTTTGAAGCCTTTCATCCCTGGTGTGTAGTGACTTCTGTCGTCTCGCATCAGCTGTGGCCTCCCGATTTCTTTGAAGCCTTTCATCCCTGGTGTGTGGTGCCTCCTGTCACCTCACATCAGCTGTGGCCTCTCGATTTCTTTGAAGCCTTTCATCCCTGGTGTGTGGTGTCTCCTGTCGCCTCACATCAGCTGTGGCCTGCTGATTTCTTTGAAGCCTTTCATCCCTGGTGTGTGGTGTCTCCTGTCGCCTCACATCAGCTGTGGCCTCCCGATTTCTTTGAAGCCTTTCATCCCTGGTGTGTGGTGCCTCCTGTCACCTCACATCAGCTGTGGCCTCTCGATTTCTTTGAAGCCTTTCATCCCTGGTGTGTGGTGTCTCCTGTCGCCTCACATCAGCTGTGGCCTCCCGATTTCTTTGAAGCCTTTCATCCCTGGTGTGTGGTGCCTCCTGTCACCTCACATCAGCTGTGGCCTCTCGATTTCTTTGAAGCCTTTCATCCCTGGTGTGTGGTGCCTCCTGTCACCTCACATCAGCTGTGGCCTCTCGATTTCTTTGAAGCCTTTCATCCCTGGTGTGTGGTGCCTCCTGTCGCCTCGCATCAGCTGTGGCCTGCTGATTTCTTTGAAGCCTTTCATCCCTGGTGTGTAGTGACTTCTGTCGTCTCGCATCAGCTGTGGCCTCCCGATTTCTTTGAAGCCTTTCATCCCTGGTGTGTGGTGCCTCCTGTCGCCTCACATCAGCTGTGGCCTCTCGATTTCTTTGAAGCCTTTCATCCCTGGTGTTTAGTGTCTCCTGTCGCCTCACATCAGCTGTGGCCTCCCGATTTCTTTGAAGCCTTTCATCCCTGGTGTGTGGTGTCTCCTGTCGCCTCGCATCAGCTGTGGCCTGCTGATTTCTTTGAAGCCTTTCATCCCTGGTGTGTAGTGACTTCTGTCGTCTCGCATCAGCTGTGGCCTGCTGATTTCTTTGAAGCCTTTCATCCCTGGTGTGTGGTGCCTCCTGTCGCCTCACATCAGCTGTGGCCTCCTGATTTCTTTGAAGCCTTTCATCCCTGGTGTGTGGTGTCTCCTGTCGCCTCGCATCAGCTGTGGCCTGCTGATTTCTTTGAAGCCTTTCATCCCTGGTGTTTAGTGTCTCCTGTCGTCTCGCATCAGCTGTGGCCTGCTGATTTCTTTGAAGCCTTTCATCCCTGGTGTGTGGTGCCTCCTGTCGCCTCACATCAGCTGTGGCCTCCCGATTTCTTTGAAGCCTTTCATCCCTGGTGTGTGGTGCCTCCTGTCGCCTCACATCAGCTGTGGCCTCCCGATTTCTTTGAAGCCTTTCATCCCTGGTGTGTGGTGTCTCCTGTCGCCTCGCATCAGCTGTGGCCTGCTGATTTCTTTGAAGCCTTTCATCCCTGGTGTTTAGTGTCTCCTGTCGTCTCGCATCAGCTGTGGCCTGCTGATTTCTTTGAAGCCTTTCATCCCTGGTGTGTGGTGCCTCCTGTCGCCTCACATCAGCTGTGGCCTCCCGATTTCTTTGAAGCCTTTCATCCCTGGTGTGTGGTGCCTCCTGTCGCCTCACATCAGCTGTGGCCTGCTGATTTCTTTGAAGCCTTTCATCCCTGGTGTGTGGTGCCTCCTGTCGCCTCACATCAGCTGTGGCCTCCCGATTTCTTTGAAGCCTTTCATCCCTGGTGTGTGGTGCCTCCTGTCGCCTCACATCAGCTGTGGCCTCCCGATTTCTTTGAAGCCTTTCATCCCTGGTGTGTGGTGTCTCCTGTCGCCTCGCATCAGCTGTGGCCTGCTGATTTCTTTGAAGCCTTTCATCCCTGGTGTTTAGTGTCTCCTGTCGTCTCGCATCAGCTGTGGCCTGCTGATTTCTTTGAAGCCTTTCATCCCTGGTGTGTGGTGCCTCCTGTCGCCTCACATCAGCTGTGGCCTCCCGATTTCTTTGAAGCCTTTCATCCCTGGTTTGTGGTGCCTCCTGTCGCCTCACATCAGCTGTGGCCTCCCGATTTCTTTGAAGCCTTTCATCCCTGGTGTGTGGTGCCTCCTGTCGCCTCACATCAGCTGTGGCCTCCCGATTTCTTTGAAGCCTTTCATCCCTGGTGTGTGGTGTCTTCTGTCGTCTCGCATCAGCTGTGGCCTCTCAGTTTCTTTGAAGCCTTTCATCCCTGGTGTGTAGTGACTTCTGTCGTCTCGCATCAGCTGTGGCCTGCTGATTTCTTTGAAGCCTTTCATCCCTGGTGTGTAGTGACTTCTGTCGTCTCGCATCAGCTGTGGCCTCCCGATTTCTTTGAAGCCTTTCATCCCTGGTGTGTGGTGTCTCCTGTCGCCTCGCATCAGCTGTGGCTTGCTGATTTCTTTGAAGCCTTTCATCCCTGGTGTTTAGTGTCTCCTGTCGCCTCGCATCAGCTGTGGCCTGCTGATTTCTTTGAAGCCTTTCATCCCTGGTGTTTAGTGTCTCCTGTCGCCTCACATCAGCTGTGGCCTCCCGATTTCTTTGAAGCCTTTCATCCCTGGTGTGTAGTGACTTCTGTCGTCTCGCATCAGCTGTGGCCTGCTGATTTCTTTGAAGCCTTTCATCCCTGGTGTGTGGTGTCTCCTGTCGCCTCGCATCAGCTGTGGCCTGCTGATTTCTTTGAAGCCTTTCATCCCTGGTGTGTAGTGACTTCTGTCGTCTCGCATCAGCTGTGGCCTGCTGATTTCTTTGAAGCCTTTCATCCCTGGTGTGTGGTGCCTCCTGTCGCCTCACATCAGCTGTGGCCTCCCGATTTCTTTGAAGCCTTTCATCCCTGGTGTGTGGTGTCTTCTGTCGTCTCGCATCAGCTGTGGCCTGCTGATTTCTTTGAAGCCTTTCATCCCTGGTGTTTAGTGACTTCTGTCGTCTCGCATCAGCTGTGGCCTCTCAGTTTCTTTGAAGCCTTTCATCCCTGGTGTGTGGTGCCTCCTGTCGCTTCGCATCAGCTGTGGCCTGCTGATTTCTTTGAAGCCTTTCATCCCTGGTGTGTGGTGTCTCCTGTCGCCTCGCATCAGCTGTGGCCTGCTGATTTCTTTGAAGCCTTTCATCCCTGGTGTTTAGTGTCTCCTGTCGCCTCGCATCAGCTGTGGCCTGCTGATTTCTTTGAAGCCTTTCATCCCTGGTGTTTAGTGTCTCCTGTCGTCTCGCATCAGCTGTGGCCTCCCGATTTCTTTGAAGCCTTCTTTTTTTTTTGACTCTGGAGACATTTGTCGTCTTCTCTTGAGATTTCACAGCTTGATTCATTTTCAACTCAAACATTTTACGTCTTTTAGGCATAGTGATCGCTGGAACAAAAATACGCTAGAATAAAATGATGTTGGTGAAATTGAATATTAGACATGGACAGACATACATAGACACATAGACACACATAGATAGATAGATACATAGGACATTATAGGCATATAGATATATAGATACACAGAAAGGTATATAGACATAGACACACATATATAGATATATAGCCAAGATATATAGATAGACACATATATAGACACATCGACACATGTATATAGATATATAGGTATATAGATACACAGAAAGTTATATAGACACATAGATACACAGGGCATTATAAGCATATAGATATATAGACCACAGAAAGGTATATAGACATAGACACAGATCTATAGAAATATAGGCCTACTATATAGATACACAGAAAGTTCTGTCAGACACATATAGACATAGATATATAGGTATATAGATACAGGGATTGAGAACGCACTAAAAATGTGACTTTTTAGCATTTTTTGCATTTATTTTGCATTTCCATACACCAAACATGGATATAAATATCACTAAAACACCCGCTGGGTCATAAGCTTCATTTCAGTACCTAAATTGCCTGGGTGGGTTGCCTATAAACTGTGTCACACATATAGACAGCCAGACAGTAGGAAAATTTATATATAGATTCCAAAAATCACGTAAATAGATCAAGTAATGACATTTGTATTGGATTTACTCCTATACTAATTAACCGATCATTATGAATATTAATTATTTGTATATGTTTATATACTTTTATCTATTGGATTCACTCCTAAACTAATTAACCGATCATTATGAATTTTAATTATGTGTATATGTTTATGTTTCTATGTATTGGATTTACTGCTAAACTAATTAACCAATCATTATGAATAATTAGTTTGCATATATGATTATATATTTCTATATATTGGATTCACTCCTATACTAATTAACTGATCATTATAAATTTAATGTGTTATATATGTTTGTATATTTGTATAGATGTCATATTCCAAAAATCACATATAATGATCATTTTTTTTTAATGTATTTATGTGTTCAAGAAATTCTATCAAATAATAAGGTACTTGTGTAGTATAGTACTCACATGAAAAAAACAAAGAAAATCTTATCTGTGACATGCATAAAAGCTATTAAAACCGAAAATCACGTTTAAGTAACAGAAAATTGCATAAACATATCGAATTCTTGCATTTTTAAATTAAAAATAAGGTACTTGTACAGTAAAGTACCCATATGAAAAACAATGGGAATCTTACCTGTGACCTACATAAAAGTAATCCAAACCAAAAATCATGTAATATATCCGTGTAGTATGACATTTATATAAGAAAATAAGATGCTTCTTTAATATAGCACTCTAATATAAAAGCAAACTCTCATCTGTGACATACGGAAAAGTTCGCACAACAGAAAATTATGTAAAATCAATGAGTAGCTTTCATCTATATATTAGAAATAAGCTACTTGTACATTATCCTACTCAAGATATAAGGTACTTTTGCAGTATAGTACTTATACAAAAAAACAAAGAAAATCCTACCTGTGACGTGCATAAAAGTTATTAAAACCGAAAATCACATTATATAGTCGAGTAGCATGACTTTTAAATGAGATATAAGGTGCTTCTTCACTACTGCACCCAGATGAAAAAACAAACAAATTCTCACTCTGGACGCACAGAAAATTTGGCACAACAGAAAATTACTTAAAAGTATCAAGTTCTTTTATTTTTAAATTAGAAAAAAAGGTACTTCTACAGTATCCTACTCAGGAAATAAGGTACTTGTACAGTGAAGTACCCAAATGAAAAACAAAGAAAGTCTTATCTGTGACATACATAAGTCATCAAAATCGAAAATCATGTAATATATTCAAGTAGTATAACATTTATATAAAAAAATCAGGTGCTTCTTCACTATAACATTCTGATGTAAAAACAAACTCTTACCTGTGATATACTGAAATTTTAGCACAAAAGAAAATTATGTAAATTAGCCCTAGGTAAGGAAAGTTTTGTTCCACATAAGTGTTGTAAATTTCCTGTCCTAGGGATGGTACAATTATTTCATACATATGTTGTGTAATACCCGTCCTAGAGTAGGTAAAATATTCTTTTGCTCAAGATGGCAAATGATACAGAGACATAAAAACTTTGTCTATTCTAAGAATAACAGGTATGTTCCAAATTTTTCTTATTGTCTTATACGGTCCCGAGCAACACCAGGTGGTGTTGCTAGTATAAAATATTTGTATCTACATCATATCTTTCTTAGTTTATCAGTCTGTGCATTCTACTTTTTTGGAGAAATTACTAGGCCTATCTGGCTGAAATTTGTATGAACCTTTGTTATGATAAGGTTCTGTGAATTAAGTATTATAATATCCATTTAATGCATTGTTAGGAATTAACTGGAATTAGTATTTAATGCAAAACTGAGTCCAAATTGAACCATATTCGACTATCAATTTGGCATAAGAAGCTTACATCAAATCTGTTGCCAAGGTTGCTGGAAAAATAGTTGCATCATTCTATCATTCCAGACGCAATCCTATACCTTTATTAAAGCTAACTAGGTTTTAAAATGAAGTACCGTTGCCACATTTGGTGGTGGTGAGGGAACTGCTCAAAGCATTCTTTCCTACCTTGATGGAGTTCAAAAACAATGTTAAAACTTAATAGGTGACATGCTTTTCTCCTTGCAACCTCTTTCTTACAAACCATTCTAACTTAACAGGCTATAAATTTGCCCAGTTTTAATAGGCTAAAAAGTTTAGTATATATATATATATATATATATATATATATATATATATACACACACACACACACACACACACACACACAATAACATTTATATATATCATATACTTATGGAGAGTAAAAAGTGGATCTTGAGTTTACTCTGAGCAGCCATGTAATTTTCGCTTCCTTTATTTTGTTTTCAACTCTCACATTTCAGGGGCAATGTTTTTGACAAAGAAGAAAGAATCTATTCCATCTAAAACTTATCTTTGGCAAATTTTTAATCTTGAAGTAGTATTTTTTAGCTACTTACATCAAGTGGCTTCATGCTTTGTCTGGAGTGATTTCCATTAAAAAATACTTATAGTCAGTGGGGCTAAACATAAAAAAAAAACCCTGGAAATTAAAGTTTAATTTGTCAACAAAAATCTGTGTTTCTGCATTAACTCAGGAAAATTCATTTTATATTTTCTACATAGCTTAGATTGTAAAATATACATCCCATGCTTAATATATTACAGCAACTACACAATAAAATAAATTTTTCAAGATCCTTTACAATTTTGCAAATTCTAAAAGATATGAAATTATTGTAGCCAGCCCTCTGGCAAAAAATAACTACCAAACAGTAAAAATATTTTTTTACCAGAATAAAAAAGGTAAAATTTCCAAACACTTCATGAAAAAAATTGTTTTAATTTTATTGCAAAAATTTAAGGCACTTTTTATGCCATTATTTTTAACACTCAACCACTCGATTATCATAATGAATATTGTCACAAATTCCCGAAAATAAAGTGCACTTATTTCTCATCAGATTCTCGATTGTTATTCTAAGAAAGTTATTTTATTGTTTTACAGAGCTTTCTCTCTATATTAATAAAATCCTCCTCTAGAAAATAATGTAGTAAGAATATAAACATAGACCACACATATAAATTCAATAAGGTCACACTATCTGCCAATACCTGATGCATGTTTTTCGGATATTATCAGTCGATTTTATTCAATATCATAAATTCCTATAATATTTCTGAGGAAAGTTGTTCTTCCAAACAAGTCATATTTACAGGTGGTAGGAGGATACTTAGTCATTATCATGTCTTCTCCCTCTCCTAGCTCACACTGTTACAAAATATTGCATAGAATTTAATTCTTACACACGTCTGTGATTATTTGTATATATTTCTTATATATTTTACTAGTGGGACTACCCGGCGTTGCTCAGGACCATATAAACAATGAGAAAATTGAATTTGATTTTGAATATATTTATTATTCTTAGGAGAGAGGAATTTTTAATGTCTATGTATCATTTTCTATTTTGAGCAAAAGAATATTTTACCTAGCTAGGACGGGTATTAGACGTATGAAATAATTGTATCTCACATAGGGTAGGTAATTTACAGCATGTATATGAAATAATTTTACCTTTGCAAGGACGTGTAATACACAACACCAAGGATATTGCAAATAAATTATCTCACATATCTCATTCAAGCTTGAGTAACGCCGAGTATTCTGCTAGTGTATCAGTGCAGCTATCTAATACAATCCCGAACGACGCCAAGTATTTGTCTATCTGTATTTGTACCTATATCTTTTAATCCCAGGCGATGCCAGGTATTCTGTTAGTATTTATCTGCACCTGCATTATTAAATCCTATATATTTCCACCTATATCATTCAATACGGGGCGATGCAGGGTAGTCTGCTAATATATATTTCCACCTATCTCATCCAATCCCAAGCGATGCCAGGTATTTTGCTAATATATATTCTAACCTATTTCATTCAATCTCGGGCAATGCTGGGTGTTCTGCTAGTATATATCTCAATCAATCTCATTAAATCCTGAGCGATGCAAGGTATTCTGTTAGTATGTATTTGAATCAATCTAATTCAATCCAAGGCAACGCCAGGTATTTTGCTAGTATATATTTGCATCTATCCCAGACGCCCTTGTATTCTGCTAGCATACATTTTCATGTATCTCATTCAATCTCGGGTGACTCCGGGTAATCTACTAGTATATATGTGGACGTATCTCGTTGAATCCCATAATTCTTTGATATGTTACTAATTTCGACAATTATTTTTCATAATTCAACCCACATTATTTTCTCCCACATACTAAAATAATAACTTTGGTACATTTCACATTTCATCATTTTTCATAATTCTTGGATAAGTTACTAATTTCGCCAATTATTTTTACGATTGAACTCACTTTGTCGCCCCCCCCCCTTACTATTATTTTATTACAAACACACCAATAAAATAACTCACATTTCAACATTTTTCATAATTCTTGAATATGTTACTAATTCTGACAATCATTTTTTTCGATTCAACGACATTATCGCCCCCCCATCACTAAAGTAATAACTTTGATACATTGTTAGGGCTGTTTATTGCATTACAAACACACCAATCAAGTAACTCACATTGCATCATTTTTATAATTCTTGGATATGTTACTTATTTCGATAATAATTTTTCATGACTTAACTTACATTATCGCCCCTCTCTTACTAAAATAAAAACTTTGATACATTGGCTAGGGTGTATATTTCATAATATAAAATAACTGAGATTTCATCATTTTTCATAATTCTTGGATATGTAACTAATTTCGACCATCATTTTTCATGAGTTAATCCACATTATCGCCCCCCCCCATCACTAAAATAATAACTTTGAAGCATTGTCTGGGCTGGTTATTTCATAACAAACACACCAATCAAGTCCATCACATTTCATTATTTTTCGTAATTCTTTGATATGTTACTTATTTTGACAATTATTTTTTAATAAAGTAACCCAAATAATTGCCTCCCTCTTACTAAAATAATAACTTTGAGACATTGTCTGGACTCGTAATTTCATTACAAACACGGAAATGGCAGAAACTGTTTTAATAATAATAAGTCAGATTTCATCCTTTTCATAATTCTTGGATATGTTACTAATTTCGACAATCATTTTTCATGATTTAACCCACGTTATAGCCCCCCTCCCCACTTACTAAAATAATAACTTTCATACATTGTCTGGTCTGTCTACTTCATTACAAATACACCAATCAAATAACTCACATTCCATCATTTTTCATAATTTTTGGATATGTTACTAATTTCGACCATCATTTTTTATGAGTTCACCCATATAATCGCCCTCCTCTTACTAAAATAATAACTTTGAGACATTTCTGGGCTGTTTATTTCATTACAAACACATCAATCAAATAACTCACATTTCATCATTTTTCATAATTCTTGGATATGTTACTAATTTCGACAATAATATTAAATGAGTTCACACTCATAATTGCACTGTTAAAAATATACATGAAATATAAGGTTTACTCGTGAACGCTTTCTGCCATTTTAGGTACTTTCTGTGTATCAACCACCCACTGTTAAAAATATACATGAAATAATGTTAACTCGTAAACAATTTCTGCCATTTCAGAGACCGACTCGATAACCTTCACCCCACTTATAAAAATATACATGGAACATAACAATGTTTACTCCTAAATGCTTTGTGCCATATCCGAGACTGACTTCATACCCCTTACCCAACTCTTTACACTATACATGAATCATAAACAGTTGCTGCCATTTCCAGGGACTGACTTAATATCCTCACCACACTCTAAAAATATACATGAAATATAGTAATGTTAACTCGTAAACGGTTTCTGCCATTTCCGGGACTGACTTAAAATCACCCTCCCCACTCTTAAAAATATACATTAAATATATTAATGTTAGCTCATAAACAGTTTCTGCCATTTCCAGGACTGATTAATATCCCCCACCCCACTCTAAAAATATACATGAAATATAGTAATGTAAACTCGTTAACGGTTTCTGCCATTTCTGGTACTGACTTTAGCCACCACCCCACTCTTAGAAATATATATGAAATATATTAATGTTAACTCGTAAACGGTTTCTGCCATTTCCGGGACTGAGTTAATATCCCCCACCCCACTCTTAAAAATATACATGAAATATACTAATGTTAACTCATAAACAGTTTCTGCCATTTCCGGGACTGACTTTATTACCTTCACCCCACTTTTAAAAATGTACATGGAACATAGTAATACTTACAAGTTACCGGTTTGTGCCATATCCAGGACTGACTTCATATTCTTCATCCAACTCTTTAAACTATACATGAATCATAAACAGTTTCTGCCATTTCGGAACTGACTTCATATCCCTCACTCTACTCTTTTAAATATCCATGAAATATAGTAAACGGTTTCTGCCATTTTCGGAACTGATTTAATATTCCCCACCCACTCTTAATAATATACATAAAATATAGTCATGTTAACTCATAAGTAGTTTCTGCCATTTCCGGGACTTACTTAATATCCCCCACCCACTCCTAAGAAAATTTACATGAAATATAGTAATGTAAACTCGTAAACGGTTTGTGCCATTTCCGGGACTGACTTAATACCCCCTCACCTCACTGTTAAAAATATCCATGAAATATAGTAATATAATGTTGTAAACGGTTTCTGCCATTTTCAGGAGTGACTTAATATTCCCCACCCCACTCTTAATAATATACATAAAATATAGTCATGTTAACTCATAAGTGGTTTCTGCCATTTCCGGGACTGACTTAATATTCTCCACCCACTTCTAAAAATTGTGAAAATCTGATCATTAGTTTATTTTTACTAGATGTATAACTACATGTGTATATATATGCACCTTAAAAATAGCTATGACATAGGAACATTGGTTTAATGTATCGATAATGTAAACACCATATTTCATTATTTTTGTATGCTGAAGAAAATTCATGAGGGTTACTGAATACTGAATTCAATGAAATTATTAATTACTTCTAAAACAAGGAAAGTTTACAGTCAACAAAAAACAAATAATTTCAGCATTTTAAAATGCTTATTTCGAACAAATTTATATTAACCTCAGTTTAAGAGGAATTCTACAAACAAGGAAAGATCATAGATAACAAAACCAGTTTCAGCATTTTAAAATACTTATTTCAAACAAATTTATATTTACCTCAGTCTAGTAGGAATTCTCAAAGAAAGATTAGAGATATTGAAAAAGAAGGATGGTTTCAGCAATACCTATTCTGAACAAGTTCATAATTACCTCAGTCTACAATAAAAGAAAGAGTAGAGACAACAAATAATGACGGTTTAATTTTTCACCAGCTAAAAAGAAAACTAATATTTTATATTGTACGATTGTTTTGATGAGGGCAATTTTTAATTCTTATCTAACTGACCAGTTCAGGAAAAAAAATCATAATGGTTAATAGACGAAAATACAAATAATATTTTTTGGCCAATACATTGAAATAACGCACATAAATGATATTAAATGCTTCTAGTTCACATGTATATGTAAAACTTAAATGTTCCTGATGCATATCCCATTTTTTTAATAAAATTACCTTAATCTAGAAAGATTTTTTATCCACAGAAATACTTCAGAGGTAATGGTTTCAGCATTTTCCAATAATTCTTCATAAACATTGAACCATTCTTTTATGGTTATGCTCATGGCAGAATTCTCATTTTTATATGGAAAATTTGGTGTTGGCATATCATCAGCAGCACATTTCATTTTTAACTGTTTAAAAACAAGAAACAAAACAAGGTTCCAGGTTTATTTGCTGTTTGGGAGAGCATGCACTCAGACATGCAAACATGTTAAAACAATAAATAAATAAAAAACAATTTTTAAACACTAAAATAGGAACAAAAATAATTTAGCAATTCAATTAGTTTCTTCACACAATGTCAAGAAAGGGGTCCAACTAATTTTAAATAAAATAAGTAAGATGTCTTTGTTGTTTGTCAATGCAAACTCCACAATATTAATGTAAAGGCCTGATATTTAAATCAATATTACTATTGGATTTTTGTAAAATTTTACTTAAGAAAACTTGTTTGATCTTTTAATAGAGCTTTGTTTTCAATTGCATCCCTGAACAAACATAGATGCCACAATGCAAGTAGTTTTTTTTTTTTTTTTTTTTCTCCCAATCTAATTATGACAAAGTTTAAAACTCGACTGCAACATAATTATCTCCCTTCATATTTGACTTGGCTAATTCTTTCTCTTCGGCAATTTATCAATGATGTCATGCATCATTAATTGATTATTAATTATTATTAAATGAGTTATTTTTACAAATTGATTCTAAATTCCAACTGAAAGAATTTTCCCAAACCTAATGAGCTGTGATGGTCTTGTGATTATTGTTATATCATATCTTGAGATTGCTTCACAGAATAAAATATTTAAATTCAGGTACAACATTTGGAAGAAAGTAATGCTGCCATGTGTGAAGATCTCTTGCAAAAGACGGCTATCATTGAATATTATGTTATGGACGGACGATCAGGTAAGAATTTTTATTTCATATTCTATTTTATCAAGATAAACAACATAAGATATGTAAGAAATGTAAATGAATTATCTGAGTATATGGGCTGTTGTTAAAACCCACGGTCTGTTACGTTGACAATAATGTATATGTGTGAAATAAATGACAATTTAAAAGTGGACAAAGACATTTTATTAATAGTCTGCCTACAAAAATCAATAAAAACAGTAAAATGAAACAAGTAAAACATAGGATCACATGCAGAAATACACTATTTCCATTAATATGAATGCACAAGTTATTCATGTGAAAACATGTGGAGGATTATATTTTCTCATGGTGTCTTTTTTGTCAGGTAAGGGCCCTGAAGTTGATGTTGCCTGTAGTATGTCCTGTCAGCAAATAAGGAAGGAATCTGTTCTTAATCTCAATTGAATTGTTGGTACAAGAGTTTCCACAAGGTTTTCTATTTTGCTGTCTAAGCTTTTGTCACTGAGAAGGGAGCTCTAAACTTTATTTCTGTCCCCAAAGGGACATAACTGTAGTTTAGAAATTTCTTGTAAAGGGAAATAACTTTGATGCTGACAAATTCATAAAATCGTTTTTGGACTTGTGACGGTAGCTATCTTCCCATATTTTGTAAATATAGCATATTACTTGGGTTAATGTGTACCTATTGTTAAATAGTGAGAGATTACTTAGGCATGATTATCAAACTTTGGCTTTTAAGATCACCTACCACCTGATGTGTGAGGAGATAACTGATTGGCTCAGTTTATATATGTGATTTAGAATTATTTAAAACAAGTAGTTATAGTTTAAAAGTTACCAAACTAATATGACTAATGAAGAACAAATGGTTATACACTGTGGGAATGATTTAGCTGGAATTAATTTTTAAATATATTAAATTAAAAGATGAATAAAAGTTTGCATTTAATAAAAGTCCATTTGGCGTGTTTAAGGGAAGGTATGGTGAAAGATTCACTGACTGAAAATGAATATAATTGCTTAATCTGTTTAGGCTATCAACTTGGAACAATTGAATCAAATAAAGAAATTCTTGGTTGAATACAATATCGTTTTTAATTCCATAATTTCATCGTAGATTCCATGAGCAAAGCTTCTTTCTTAGAACTGCACACCTATGGAATTGTCTTCTGTTTTCCTGCTTTCCAGCTGACTACAATATGGTTGTCTTCAAGTCTAACGTAAACAAGTTTTTGATGAGCTGTTTCATATAAGTTAACAAATTTACCGAATTTCCATTATTAACGATTACTATATTGTCCAGTTTTTACTGTACACTCTTTAACCCTTATCCTCGAGTGGCCTCTTTGTCTTGATAAGTGATGATGCCTATGTAACAAAAAAGTTACATAGAATTTTTTTGTATCATCAAGTCAATAAGGACGAAAATGAGAAAAAAGAAAGAAAAACTTATTTTCGCCCTTATTGATCTGATGATAAAATAAAGTTTTATTCAGCTTTTAATTTAATATATGAATTGCTCCTCTTAACTGTGTAGAGCTTTTATTATTTTGATAGGTTTGCTATGTTAAAGATAATATCTTTAACAGGCTCATTTATTAAGTAAATAAAAGTACAAGGTGCCTTAAATAAGTTTCCAGACTGTCTTTGTATGGGCACTTTTATTGATAGTACACACATAAAACTCTGGTTCCCTTCAAAGTTATTTCCTCCAGGTACAATGCACATGCATCATTCCAACAACTTCTATAAGGCCCCATGGAAATCGTTCTCTTGTGTGAGCGTGTCAATAACCCTTGTCACAGCCTCTTTCATCTCTTCAATTGTCTCATAACGACAGCCTCTAAGATTTCCCTTGAGCTGAGGGAATAATCAAAAGTCACAGGGAGCAAATAGTCTGGACAATACAATAGAGAGGGTGAGGAACTGCCTTGATGCCCATCTTGGTCATGACAATGCCTTTCTTTCTGATCTTCTCTGAATACTCTTGGGACAAACCATGCAAATCTTCTGCATCTTTATACAAATAATTGCAAGCACATTTCCCACGCTGTGCACTTATTGTCTTTGCAGACACACAACGACCCTTATTCATGAAATTCTTTATTTGGCTAATCAACTCTGATGTTCTGATTCCCTTACTCTTCCCACACCTCTCCATATCCCTCACAGACTCCCTGCCTTCCTTGAATCTCTTATGCTACTCAAAAACTGATACTTGATTCATGCAAGATTGTCTAAAACAGTCTGAATCATTCCATATGTTTCTGTGGCATTTTTTTTTTTCAAGTTTAAAACAGAATTTTATTGCATATCGCTTTTCTAAAGTGTTCTCACATCCAGATTGCATTTCTGAAATTCAGCAGCTGTAACAATCAGGCTTTAGTAGGATGTATTCTAATTCCTGTTGTAACTGTTTGTTTGAACCTGAAATCATAAAAATTGGTCAATCATCTCATAAGATGTATAGCAATAACATGCTGAATTTTCTACAGAAATTTTAAATACCTGTACAAAAAATATCTGGAAACTTATTAAAGGCACCTCGTATATACATCAAGTTAAGATTAATTTTTATTTTAATTGTCATCTTTGTATCAACATGAGTTCTAAGAGAGAAGTATATGAACCATATTGTTTACCTTCATTAAATACATGTAATTAAAGAATTAACAAAAGTGTCGATTTGCTAGCTGTGAAAAGAATTAGTATATGAATATGCATTACCTGTAGTTGTGAACATCATTAGAACTTGAACTTTGGATTAATGAGCTGAGATTGATATACCTGAGTAGAATAGAGAGACAATTGAAAAGCCAAGTTGCCAGTTTGAAGCTAGTGAGTGAAAAGTGACCATCTTGATATAGCATTTTAAAGGATAGTGAAAACAAGATAGAGGTGAGAAACCTTTTTTTTTTTGGTTTTGTTTTTAAAACTTTTTCTTTAACTTTAGGCTATGTCAGTTATGTGACTTAAAACCCCTCTCTCAATTAGTTGAAGGTTTAATCGCAAATCATCATCCATTCTCAAATACAGTTGAAACACTTCTTCCTTCAAATATATTATAGTGATAGACCATCTATTTTGTGGAATTTTGCATTTTCTTAAGCCATGACTACTTAATGACATCTTCATCTAGAAAGGGTTTTAGTATGTTGTATTTTGTTAAAGTCAACAAGAGATATGTAGCAGTGCAATAGTAGTTTTAACATTATTGTTTGGCTTCTATATGTTTTCTAGCAAATCAACTAGATAGAATAACTTTTATTTATTAATTTAAATGAAAATACTTACTAAAACGGTTCTGATATATATAATAATAAATAAAACATAAGTTAGAAGGGTAAAAAGTAAAGTTATATAGGAACTTTATTAAATTATCAAGTTCATAAGGGTTACAGAAAGGAGAATAAGCAAAAAAACTCTTCTGGCTATGATATTTCAACGCTAAATTCTTCTCATCAGAAGAGTTGGCATCTCTATATAGGCCGATCTATGATGTCGAACTGTATAAACATACATTTATTTTTGTTTTCTATATTTTTAAACCAAGTGATTGCTTCAGCAGTATTTGCCCACGTGTTTAATTCTAGGTCTTGTTTGATATGTTTGTTTACTCTAGAAAGTATTGCTTTGCTAATTCCACCTATTTCTGGTTTAGTTGGGTTTACCAAGCGGGTGCTGGGATTATTATTGAAGTCACATTTGTGGTCTTTGAGCAGAATGTATGCCTCTCTAGGTTTCAATTTGCCAACTTCATCGCTAATTTTTAATTTATTGGTAATTTGTTTACTTTCAGTATTTATTATATCTATGTAGTCGCATTCATTTGTATCCAGTTTTTTTCTAGTTTTTTGTAATGTTTTCTGTGATTAGTTTGTTATATTCTTGTTTATCTATTTTATAAAAGTTTCTGGTTTTATCTGCTTTTACAAAGATTTTATTAGAATTGTTTATGTTTCTAACGATTTTGTGTAGTTTCCGTTGGAAATTGTTAGGTTGATTGTGGAATTCTAAGTTTTTAATTATGTTTAAAAGGTAACTTTCAAAGTTTATTTCATATATTAATTTTATATGTGTAAATGAAGTAGTTATATTATACATATATGATATATGTATATATTATATATATATATATATATATATATATATATATATATATATATGATATATGCATATATATATAGATTATATATAAAATTAATATATAGTATATATATTATATATATTATATGTATATAAATTATATATATATTATATATATATGTATATAAGTTGAGCATACGGAGAAGTGATATACGAATTACGATGCTCTTAGTATAAACAAATCGAGCTTTAGTAGTTCGGACGATGTCAAAACATTGTTAAACTCAGGACTCACAAAGCAGCTGCCAATAGCGTAGTGGTTAGGAGCCTTGACTGTCGTACAGACAGTCGGGTTTTAATCCTGGCTTGAGGTAGTTGCCTGTCTAGCTGCACTATTGAGCTGTGAAACAGCGAAACAGTACTGTATGTGGATGACTATTATATATATTATATATTATATCTTTTCTATATATTATACATATTATATATTATATATACATAGATATATATATATATTATATATATATTTTATATGTATATATTATATATATAATATATATATTATTTATATATATTATATATATAATATATATATTATATATGGTAGATTCTCTCATCGAAGACGATGAATGAGGGTTCAGTATGCAATCTTCAGCAGCTCCCAAGCTCTGTGGCACCACATGCGTAATTGCAATCCTGTAGACGTCCGGCACACTCCTCCGCAGATGGTGAACTTTCATATGCTCGTCGGTCAAAGATGCCTTCTCAAGTGAACAGATAAGCCTGCTTTGCTGCGTGCTCTGAAACCACAATGACATACATATTCATTTTAATGTGGATTTTTCTTGTGTTTTGCCTTTATATTTGCACGAAGGGCGTCCCTATGACAAAGGCGGTTATGTTTAAATTCTTTGGTCCCCAGGAAACACATCTTCCTCCATTTTCTGCGATCCCCTGCTGCACTCTCCCAGGAACTCAGAGAAATTCCACATTTCAGGTTGTCTTTTAGTTTATTTTTGTAACGAAGCAGAGGACGCCCTATTGGACGGCAAGAATTTGTCAGTTGCCCATAAAAAAGTTGCTTAGGAACTCTTGAGTCATCCATTCTTACAAGATGCCCCAACCACCACACTTGTATCCTGATCAAAAATGATTCAATACCAGTGATTTCACATCTCCAGTAATTCACTATTTGGAACACAATCCTGCCATCGAATATTGCAAATAAAACGCAGACATCTCATACGGGAGTCAAGCTGATTTATATGCTTGCGGTACAAGGTCCACGTTCTGGCACCATACAGGAGAGTAGGCAGAACAACAGATTTGTAGACTGCCACCTTCATTTTTAGAGACACATCGTGGCTGTTCCAGAGTGTGTGTCGCAACCTACCAAATGCCTCACTAGCTTTATTAATTCTACATTGGATGTCCTTTTCAAATTTAGCATCATCAGACACAACGGATCTGAGGTATGTAAGAGGAGATACTGTTTTCAAAGCTTCACCATCAACATATACAACTGGTTATGAAGAAGACGTAGTGTTTGGTTTTGGCTGGTGAATAATTTCAGTCTTTTTTATGCTAATTGTAAGGCCTTCGGTCTTACATGCACCAGAAAAGCTATTGAGGATGTTCTGCATATTATCAAGACTATGGGTGACAAGAGCACAGTCATCAGCATAAAAGAGGTCAAGTCTGCACAGAAGTCTTGATTTTGGCCTTGAACCGTTGCTGGTTAAATAATCCTCCACTTGATCAATATTCAACACCTATGCCTCCTGAGGTGTTCCTGAAAGCTGTCTCAAGCATCACCGAAAAGAAAAGAGCAAATAGGATCGGAGCAAGGACACATCCTTGCTTAGTTCCATTTGACACTTCAAATGGCTCACTTTGTTCACAGCCAAATCGTACTGTCGCCACCATTCCCCAGTGAAAGGAGACAGTCACATTCAACATCTTGTCCGGAATACCAAGCCTCCTCAAAACAGTCCACAGGGCACCCCTAGAGACGGTATCAAATGCCTTTGTGAGGTCAACGAATGTGACAAACAAGTCCTTATTCTGCTCCCTCGTTTTCTCCTGTAGTTGCCGAAGGCTGAAGATCATGTCTGCAGTACCTCTTCCTGCCCTAAAACCACACTGTGTTTCTGAGAACACAGTTTTACAGATTGAACCATTGAGTCTGTTTAGGATTACACGAGCTAGAATCTTACCAGCAACAGACAAAAGAGAAATTCCTCTATGGTTATCACACTCACACTTATTTCCTTTGTGCTTAAACAGGTGAATAATTGACGCATCTTTGAACTGTTGTGGCACGGTACCAAGTTCCCATATTAATGAAAACAGGGCACTTAGTTTCCTGATTAACAGTTGGCTTCCACATTTGTATACTTCTGTAGGTATGCCGTCATCACCTGGAGCCTTACCATTTGAAAGTTGCTTTACAGCCCATTCAATCTCCGACATGGATGGAGTATCAGCAAGTGCTTCGATGGTTGGCCTCTGAGGAATACCATCAATCACTCCCCGATCCACTGTCGATTCTTTGTTTAAAACATTTGAAAAGTTTTCAGCCCAGCGCTTAGTAATTTCTTTCTTATCAGTGAGGAGAATGCCATCCGACGAAAATATTGGAGATGCCCTCCTTAAAATGGTACCAAACACCCCCTTGAGGTTTTGGTAGAATGATTTAAAATCACACCTATTCGCCGCATCTTGTAAGGCCTCAGCTTTCTGCTCCCACCAGTTTTGTTTCATTTTCCGGAGTTGAGATTGTGCCAACCTTTTGGCCATTCTGAAAGCCTTGTGTTTCACTGAAGAATTTTTGTCAGTAATCCATACTTGATGAGTTTGATGCATGTTATTGAGCAGTGGGACGATAGTTGGATCATTTTCATGAAACCAATCTTGGGTTTTCCTTCGAATATATCCTAATGACTCTTTAGCAGAGTCATACACTGCAGTTTTAAACTCTCTCCAAGATGCCTCAATATCATTCCCACATACAATGGAGGATAGCTTTTCATCAGTAGCCTTTTGAAATGAGTGCATTATCTCCTTAACTTTCAACTTGCCTACATCAATTCTCTTGATGGAAGAATTCAAACAGGGCACTTGGTTTTCATCCTGACTGTGGAGCAGATCAATTTATGGTCTGACCAACATTCCCCGATGCTGTAAGAACGTGTAAGATTTATATCTTGTCTATCAGAATGACGTACAATGACATAATGAATGAGATGATAATGATTAGACCGAGGATGTTTCCAACTGGCTTTCTTGCAATTAGGCAGCTGAAACACTATTAGTGAGCAAAAGATCGAATTCACTGCAAAGAGACAATAAGAGAACACCATTTGAGTTGACTTTACCAATTCCATGTGAACCAATGACATTTCTCCAAAATTGTGTATCACTACCCACACGAGCATTGACGTCACCCAAGACAAACAGCTTATCCTGTATGCAGACCTTGTTGATTTGTTCGCGTAAAGAGGAGTAAAACTTCTCCTTTAGCTCATCAGATGAATTAAGTGTAAGTGCATAGCAACTAAAAAATGTGGCATATTTCTCCTTTCCTGCTGCAATGCGCAAGGACATAAGTGTCATTTATACCAATGGGCAGGGACTCAAGATTTTTGGCAATATCATTCCTGATGGTAAAACCAACACCAGATTCACGTTTCTCAGAACTTGGTTTTCCAATCCAATAAAAAGTGTATCCACCTTCAACTTCCTCTAGCTGTCCTGTATCAGCAAACCTAGTTTCAGAAAGAGCTGCAACAGAAATTCTATGATGCCTTAACACACGTGCTATGGTAGCGGTTTTTCATTCAGGATTCTTTTTGTTATCCTGGGATGTTCTTACATTCCAAGTCGCAATGGACATATTCGTTCCAAGTATTTTGTTTCTATTCTTGATTTGGGTGAAAATATTGGATGCCCAGACATTTGCACCTGATGACAGGGACATGAGCAAGTAAACAATATTTAGGTCACCTTTTATGGACCCCCTCCCCATGAAGAGGAAAGCAGTGACATCCTATAATGGGCTTCTTTGTTATGAAAGGAGGACACGAGTCACACAGTTACTTGCGGGTGTTGTGAAAAACGGCCATCAACCTTCCACCACCTATGTGCAATGTTCATGCTAGGAACTACCAGTGACATCCTTCACCTATTCTCGTCACAATCCCATCATCACCACAGGGTTTTATTAATTTATTATTAGTTAAAAAAAAAAAGAAAAAAGAAAGCACATATCGATGTACCAAACCTTAGGCTTAAATGAGTGAAAATTGTTCACTGAACAACCGGCACTTTGATTTGTTTTAAGTGGTCATTGCTTGTGCTGAACAAAGCACACTCTCTCCATCAGATTAACATGGTCTGTACAGGTGCACACATGTGCCACACGTCAGATGATAAAACGATGGCAGGATTTTCTTTTAAGAGTGTTCCATCTCCCAGATCAGTTGTGAGCCAACACTAAAGGGCCTGATACACCCTGGTAAGCTTTCTGTGCAGCTGGGTACCATACCAGCTATTTCTTGGTCCTTAACTCTAATGGTTAGTTCAGTCTAGTGGACACATTGCTTAGTGATGCTGAACCAACACCGTCCCCTCACAAGGTTTGGCAGGCCTGCTGAGACCAGTACCCAGGGTATAGCTCTTGGAGCTAGCAAATGAGAGATTTAGGAGATGGGTGAGGACCAGTGATTTCTGTCCACCCTATTGGGTGCAGCAGCCAGAGATTCAAAGGTACTACCTCTACATAGAGCCCCCTATATTATATATATGTTATATATATATATATATATATATATATATATATATATATATATATATATATATATATATATATTATATATACTATATATATATAAATTTTTTATATATATTTTACACATATAAGAAATATATTACATATATATTATATATATTATATGTATATATTATATATATCATATATATATTCTATTTATATATAGAATATACATTATTTTTTATATATTACATATATATATATTATATGTATATATCATATATATTATTTATATATATTGTATATATTATATATATATTACATATATTTTATATAATACATGCACCCAAGTTTGCCCAGCTGGGCAAACTTGAGTCCTTGTACCTGGGAAATATCCAGTAAATAAAACGTTGATTAATAAATAGTTATTTTTTTGCATTTCCATACACCAAACGTAGATATAAATATCACTAAAACATCATAAGCTTCGTTTCGGTATCTAACTTGCCTGGGTTGATTGTCTGTAGGCTGAGACAACCACGTCACACACGCACACGCAGTAAATCGAATTAACTAAGGGAGATAATAACTTCTGGTGAATACTGGAAAAGTATCCAGTAAATAATAAGTTGTTTAGTAGATCTTTATTTTTTTTACATTTTCTGCATTTTTTTTTGCATTTCCATACGAAAAACATGCACATAAATATTACTAAAACATCCGCTGGGTCATAAGCTTTATTTTGGTACCTAACTTGCCTGCGTGGATTGCCTGTAGGCTGAGACAAACTATCTCACACACACGCACACACACAGGCAGACAGTATGAAAATTTATAATAGGATATATTACATGTAATATATATTATACATATTATATATTATATAAATATATTATAGATATTGTATATATATACATATTATATATTTATATCATATATATATATATCATATATATACATATATGTCTCTTATCCGAACCGTCCTGGTCTTTGTCCTGGAGCGGAGTCTGGCGATGTTGAAGAGACCACCATCTGACCTGGAGTGCAAGCAGATACCATCCGTTGTGTTCTTGAAAGCATGCTTCAGGAGTAGGGAGAAAAAGATGCCGAAGAGTGTTGGGGCCAACACACAACCCTGTTTGACACCACTCCTCACCCCCGAACTCAGCAGACATGCCACCGTTAAATTGCACAGTGCTCCTCATGCAATCATGAAAGGATCTTATGATGCTGAGGAGTTTTGGTGGGCATCCGATCAGTGGGAGAATTTTGAATAGTCCATCTCTGCTCACGAGATCGAATGCCTTGGTCAGGTCTATGAAGGCAACATACAGAGGCTGGTTTTGCTCTCTGCACTTCTCTTGCAGTTGGCGTAGGGAGAAGATCATATCGATTGTTGATCTCTCTGAACGAAAGCCGCATTGAGATTCTGGGTAGATTTGTTCGGCAAGAACATGTAGTCGCAGTAATACTATACGTGCAAATAGCTTGCCAACGAAACTCAACAGTGAGATACCGCGGTAGTTGTTGCAGTCACCGCGGTCCCCTTTGTGTTTGTAGAGAGTGATGATATTTGCGTCTCTCATGCCCTGAGGCACTGAGCCTTCTCTCCAACACTGTATCAGAAGACTATGGAGGGGCTCAAGCAGGCTAGCCTTTCTCTTTTTTAAGACCTCTGCTGGAATATAGTCCTTTCCTGAGGCTTTTCCTGATGGCAGTCTGTCTATTGCCCAGGATAGTTCTTCTATGGAAGGCTCCTCATCGAGCTCATGCATCAGCGGTAGACGATCAATGGCATCCAGGGCGGACTGATGTATCATGTTTTCCCTGGAGTAAAGCTCGGAGTAGTTTTCAACCCACCTGTCTAGCTGTTGAACTTTGTTTAGTATGGGTTCACCCGATTTAGACTTCAGTGAAGCAGTTTTGTTAATTATGGGTCCTGTAGCTCTCCTGATCCCGTTATACATATTTTTTATATTTCCTGTATCAGCTGCATGCTGGATAGACTTGGAGAGCTCCATCCAGTAGTTGTTTGCAGCTTCTCTTACAGCCTTTTGAACTGCCCTTTTGGAAAGCCTCAGTGCAGCCAGCGATGTAGGAGATGGGTTGGCCTTGTATGAGAGCAAAGACAAACGCTTTGCCTCAATCAGAGGGTTGAGGGTAGCAGAGTTGGCATCATACCAGTCATTTCGTTTGCTACCTGTCCTCCTCCCAAAGACTTTGAGAGCTGTAGAGTGGATGGCATTTTTCAGTGTTTCCCACTGTTCAGATGCAGTCCGGGTGTTATCTCCTTTGAAGGTGGAGGTTAACATCTCGTTGAATTTCGCATTGCGATCTGAGTGTGTGGTCTTGCTAACATCAATACAGGCAACACCCTCCTGTTTAGTGTAAGAGATATGCTGTTTGCCGATGATGCAGCCATAGCATCGCATCAGGAAGATGGTCTTCAAAGACTGATGGACAGGTTTGCTAATGCTTGCAGCCTGTTCGGTCTCACCATCAGCCAGAAGAAAACCCAAGTCATGGGACAAGCAACCGCCTCTCCACCCAGCATTACAATCCAAGGCACACCACTAGAGGTCGTACGCCAGTTTCAATATCTAGGCTCCACTGCTTCAGACACCTTCTCATTGGACGTGGAGCTAAACAAAAGGATTGGAAAGGCATCCACAACCCTCTCTAAACTAACTAAAAGAGTCTGGGAAAACAGGCACCTTACAACCTCCACCAAGATGACCGTCTACAGAGCGTGCATTCTCAGTGTTCTACTGTATGGGAGTGAATCCTGGACTACATACTCAACACAAGAGAGGAAACTCCAGGTCTTCCATATGAGGTGTATACGTAGGATACTTGGTATCACATGGCAGGACAGAGTGAGTAATACTGATGTTCTGCAGAGAGCGGGCATCCCATCCATTTACTCCCTACTGCGTGAGCGACGTCTTCGCTGGCTGGGCCATGTGCGCAGGATGGATGATGGGCGCATCCCTAAAGACCTTCTCTATGGCGAGCTTGCCTCAGGCTCAAGAAAGAGGGGGCGACCCCATCTTCGCTACAGGGATGTCTGCAAGCGTGACATGAAGGCTCTCTCGGTGGACAGGAATACATGGGAAACCTCTGCAGCTGAGAGAACTGCCTGGAGGAAAATGATACGCCAGGGGATTATCATCAGCGAGAGGACCCTCCATGTTGAAAAAACTGCTAGGAGAGAGAGCGAGTGTACAGGCGGAACAGCCGGACGAAGCGGCAAATTGCATAACAACCTTCGTATGTCAAGGCTGTGGCAGACTATGCAAATCAAGAATTGGTCTCTACAGTCACACAAAAGGATGCATATAGGCAACATCTTAATACGGCGCTGATCCATAGTCGTTTCGACTGACGGATGCCACACACACACACACACATATATACATATATATTCTATATATATTATATGATATATATTATATATAAAAAATATATATTATATACATAATATATACATATATTGTATATGAATATATTATATAATGTATATATAATGTATTATATATATCATATATACATATATATTATATGTTATATATTACTTATATATGAATTTTATATAAATATATTATATACATATATGTATATAATATATATAAGTTTTATACATTCATAATACAGCTATAATATATATAATACAATTATATATATATATATAAGATGTATGTATATTATATATGCATATATTATATATTACATGTATGTATATTATATATGCATATAATATATATATATGTATGTATATTATATACGCATATATTATATATATATATTATATGTATGTATATTATATACGCATATATTATATATATATATTATATGTATGTATATTATATATGCATATATTATATATATATATTATATGTATGTATATTATATAGCATATATTATATATATATTATATGTATGTATATTATATATGCATATATTATATATATATTATATGTATATATATTATATATGCATATATTATATATATTATATGTATGTATATTATATATGCATATATTATATATATTATATGTATGTATATTATATATGCATATATTATATGTATTATATTATGTATATTATATATGCATATATTATATATATTATATGTATGTATATTATATATGCATATATTATATATATATTATATGTATGTATATTATATATGCATATATTATATGTATATTATATATGCATATATTATATATATATATTATATGTATGTATATTATACATGTATATATTATATATATTATATAAACTGTATCTAAATTTGATATATATTATTATATATGTATATTATATATTCATTATATTAAATATATATATGTATATTATATATTCATTATATTAAATATATATATATATGTATATATTTTTATATATATTATTGGTATATATTATGAATATATTATATGTATTATTTGTATCTATTATATATTATATGTGTTATATATATTATATATAATTTATATATATATTATATATTATATATATAATATATAAATATATATTATATAATTTATATGTGTATATATATTATACATCTTATATATATATATTATACATATAGTATATATTATATATATAATATATATATTGTATAATATGTATATTATATATATATAATATATATATAATATACATATATGTTATATTATATATATATCTTTTATATATATATTATATACATATATTTTATATATTATACATATATATATTATATATATATTATATATATATATATTACATATTTATTTATTCTGTAGACTTAAAATTGACATAGGACGTAGGGATTTATTTTTTCTTCTACAGTTACAGCCTGGTATAGTTTCTATATTTGCATTTTGTATCTTATTAATTTTTTCATTGTTAGAACTAATTATTTTTGGATGTAGGTTTGGCATAGTTGAGTAAGACACTTTGATTGTGTTCTTATTAAAGATTTTATTGTATCTATGAGGGGCTGTAAAGTTTTTTCCGAATATTTTAAAGAATTCCCTGGCTATATTTGTCTCAAGATTTCTAGAATATGGAGCGTTGAACCATAGGAGTTCCCTATGTCTGTTTTTATGCTTACGGATTTTGCTTTGTTGTTTCTTTGTGTTAGTGGCTTATGCTTGCGGTTTAATTTGTATTTGTATTGTAGTTATATTATTTTTTGCCATTCGTATGTGGGATGACATGGCCATATTATAGGTTATTGTTTTTAGTAGGTTTATTGCAATTATTATAGTTTTCTATGCAGTTTGTGTTTTTATCATTTTTATTTAGGTATTTGCTTTGCTATTTGTATCCTGAGTTTTTAAGGGTCTTATAGTAATATCTTATTGTTATATAGATTTGTTAGAAGATAGTCTAGAAATTCCTTGTGAAACCGATTTTTAATTTTAATTATAAATTATCAATCATTCTATCGTCTAATATTATAACTTCAAAATATAGAAATATAAACAAGGACATGGCACAAAGAAAATGGTGTTTAGTTATAAAATTTAATAAAACATCTGATAAAAAATATGGAAATGTTAAAGTAAATTTGTTATCTATTGATAGTTATTTTATTAATTATTGGATAGTTAGCATCTGTCTATTGTAATCCTTTGATGTAAACTAAAAATCATTTTTTTATCTCAGAGATTACTAAATTATTTTATTTAAATCACATTTTGAACTTTTTCTATTCAGATGACAAAAAAATTCTTTAACAATGACTATCTTTCAATATAACAAAAAAATAACTTTACCTTTTTTTAATTTAATCGTGCTTGGTTGAAACTAAAACAAAAAAAAAGCGGAACTTATTTCCTCAACTATAAAGTTTAAAGGACATGATGTTAAGTTAGACTGATTGGCTAACATACTATGGTCTACATGTACAATTTATATTGAAGCAATTAGTTTTCAATCTTCAAAAAGAAAACTCATCAGTGTTTATGATGATCATAATGAATATAGATACAAACAATGAAATTGTCTAAATCAGTATTACAGAGTGTGAGTTGAAGGTTTTGGAATGAGTCAGTCATATTCATAAGAATGCTAAGAGTCAAAATCACATCTCAAAAGAATCAATAATGTAGTCATTATGTTGGAAGACTTTAAAATAAGAAATTTTGATATTTCAGAATTCTAAGAGTCAGACTTCTGGGAGTCAAAGTCAGAATTTTTGGAATCATAAGGGGTGGCGTCTGTCCTTATACTTTCCAACTATGCAATCCTGTTTGTGATCAGATCAAATCAATTGTGTTCAATTATGGAATAATAACAATAGAAAAAGGTATTAACAAATATTTCCCTTTAGATATTGGTAAAATATCCAGGTTAAAAGCATCCTAGACCATGAATTGCTTTCAATAGCTTTTATTTCAGTATTTAAAGTTGATACGCTGTTAAGTAAACCAAACCATTTAATGACTGCTATCCCTTTTATACAAAATAGACTTTGCTTGTTTTTCTTTTCTCTATCATTATTTTCATTGTACATGCTCAAACACCAGTCTAGGTTCTCCTTATCCTCACCCTAGAAAATATTCACAACAAGAATTCGACTAGCTATCACCACTGCAAATAACTTTCCTTCCCTCTTTATATAAAACCAAGTGGAATTCTGTGAACAGATCTTATTTCCAAGAACTTCCCATCTGTGAAATACAATATTATGGGACTGCCTCCATGCTGACTGCAACATGGTCATCTTCAAATCTAATATCAACAAATATTTGTTATAAACCGTTATCATAAGTGATAAAAAATTTTATTGACTCCATTTATCATTTTCAATCCTCTCACATTATTTGTCATCATCCAAGTGGCAATCTCATTAACCCTTATCTTTGAGTAGCTTTTAGCCTTGATGTGGTTACTCATTAGTACTAACCCCAAAAATAACAAATATTTGTGTATTTATTTTTCTTTGTTAGTTAATATTTAATAAAGAAAAAAAATTATTTGCTGTAAAATTGTACCCTAAGTTTGCTAACTTTGCATTTTTTTTTTATTATGTTGTAAACCAACATTTTAGGAGGGTTTTTTTATTTTATTCTTTTTTTTTTTTAGTTTTGTCCTATTTTTCTTACAAGTGTTGTCTCATTATCTATCCAACTTTTCTCTCTTATTCCTCTATTTTTTCCCTCAAATATATTCTTTGTCTGAAAAAATGTGGTTTGGCATGAAATAACCAAAAACTATGATAGAAAGACGCCAAGCCTGAAGCATTTTAGTTGACTGTTTTATCTTCAAATGTACAAGAAAGTGAGAAAATGTACTTGAAAATTAAAGAGAATTTCTGAAATATTAAAAAATATATTTCAAACTGGTTAATCATTAATAAATCAAATATTATTAAATATTCATTCTTATTAGAATTTTCAACAATTGTATTTCACAATAAAAGATTTGTTTACTTTTGAAAATCGGCATGGTGAATCCCATTTGCTTTGCTTATTTGAGCAGAACTATTTTTGTTGCTGCTGAAAACTCTGCGATTACCTTTGCCACACATTATTTTTACTAACGCTCGCACTCCCCTTTTTAGGTCAAGATGTCTTGCATAATCTTGTGTGTGATCTTAAATTGAATCTAAGTAAATGTTCTTGCATTGGGCCAAGTAAATTTGACCCTTGCATTTGCGGTAATTTTGAAATAAAATCTTTCTTTGGGTTGTACCTGGTACCCCAAATTAAATAGAGGAACAGTTGAAATAATCATAAATTTAAACTAATCCAAGTGAGCTCAAATCTGTACATGTGTTATTTAAAGGTTAGTATTTTATAAAAATCCTATGGATTCTTTATTAGTTGTGTCTTTCATATGACAGGTCTGGAACTTACTGAGTGATGTATTCTCCAGAACAAAATGTCCTGCACTGATAAAATATTTCAAGTATATCATAATTATGAAACCATTTTTAGATGGCTATTCCAGCTAGTATGTGGCTAAAGAATTTCTCTGTTCAGTTTTCTTGACGTTCAATTCTGAATGCCTTCAAGGTATAAAAAAGCTTGAGTATAGACACGTTCGAAAAATAAAATTGGAAATATCTCATAAGTATATTTTTCATAAAAACATCTTTTGTTTTTATCTTTTTCTTCTGCCATTCCTTATTTGCCAAACGCATTGTGCATCACTCCATCTTTTTCTCCTTCTCTTTTGTCTTGTTGAAACCTGTCGACTGTTGGACATCATCGTTTTTTATCTCGACAAGAAGCATTTTAATGGATTGTCTCGTGTCATAAAGGGTTAAAAGGAAACCAACCATTTTGTGTCTATTTGGAGGGAAAAGTTTCACTAGAACACTTTTATTCATATGTCAAGACATGAGTAAACATTTTTGTGGAGTGCCATCTTTATTTTGGGAAACAATTTTTCTTTTTATTTGTTAGCTGTCGCCTTTCAAGGGTGAAACGTTTCCATAAATCAGCCTCATTAATTACGCACATTCTTACCTAACTCCATTTTTTGTCCACACTCAAACATATAGACATACCGACTAACGTACATATATACACATGGGAGTGTGCATTTAGTAGTACATAGATGCGTAGAAGCGGTGTGCACGCAGACATGCATATAGGTGTGAGTAACAGTTTGTGCATATGTATATATATATATATATATATATATATATATATATATATATATATGTATTTATTTATTGTCTGTATATAGATGGGATTATGTATTTAAGTCTGTATATATATGTGATTATTCACCTGTGTGTGTGTATGTATGTGTATATATATATATATATGTTCATGGATATACATGTATAATATCTGTGTCCTTGTGTGACTATATATATATATATATATATATATATATATATTGTGTGTGTGTTTGTTTCATGAGTTATTTTAATTTCTACAAAAGTATAAATTGTGCAATGCTGAAAATCTTTTTTTTATATTTTTAATATCTCATTCGAACTTGTGTTATAGGGTTTTTTTTTTATTGTTCATTCAAACTAACGTCTTTCATTCAACATTTTTAGCATTTTGAAAATCTTATTTTACTTCAAGAATCTTTTATTTCTGTTGCTTTTGTCAGGAACTTTAATTAGGAAATGGGAAAAATTTAATGTTTAATTTTTACATTTTGTATTTGAGTTTATTGGCGCTAACTTCGGGTTTTACAAATCGATTGAGATTTACAACAAGTCATCCTCACAAGTATTTTGTGTGGATTTCATACATTAATATTTTATATTGATTCAATTTCATGGAAAATAATGTATTCTTTTGTATACAGCCATTTGTAAATATAGATTAATATGAAGCAATAATAATAATAATGCAGCATGGGGAAGGTAATCCACTGAGAACTGTGCAAACATCTGAACTTTGAATATGTAGACAAAATAATAGTGATACAAAATCATAAAATCCTCGTAGGCATGAAAACACAAATAAACTCATCCAAGCAAGGAGACTGGATATAATAATAATCAACAAGGAGAAAAAGACTTAGCAAATCATAAATTTTGCTGTTCTAGCAAATAACAGGGTGAAGCTGAAAGAGCCCCCCCCCCAAAAAAAAAAAAAAACTAACCCACTGACTTATTTGCTTGGCTGTAATGTATGTGTGTCTGCACAAATATATTTTTATGTGGGGGGGGGGTCTGAAATTTACAATTTAACAAAAGATAAAATGGCTAACTTGTATATGAATGAACTGAAGTGTATTATAGAATTTAATTTTGTAATGTAATTAATATGTTGGGAGGTGTACTTGTTTCCTTTGCTGCAGGTATTCATGTGTATTTTTGTTGGCTGGAAGCTTTGTTTATAATTTACAATGTCAAACATGATCGCAAGCCTCACAACTTAAAGAACCTGAAAAAAGTCTTTTTCACTTTTTTCAACATAAAGTCCTAATTTTCTGTCTTTTTCAATTTTTTATATGAAGTTAAGATTTTAATGTCACTGTCAGAGTAATAAATGACACAAATTTATAGAGATTAAGAAAATTACTGTAATATACCTAATTGTAGGAGTACTAGGTACAGTTGCAAAAAACGTACTAAAAATGACTAGGAGAAATTGAAATTAAACAGAGAATTGATACCATACAATGAATACCACTTATGAAGACAACTGAAATATAAATGAAATCCTAGGGTACAGAAACGAATCCACAAAAGAAAGTTGTGTCAACCAACCACAGCATTCAATTTAATGGCGACTGCTCAACTGTTTGACCAGTTAAACTAGAACTAAATAGAGATCAGAATACAAGGAACCAGAAACTGCCCTACTCCCAATAATAGTGCCACCATATAAAATGGTTGATAAGGACCAAGGAGAATGGAAAGTTTGAGCAGGAAGAGCACTATCCAGACATCTATTGGAATGGTGGAAAAATATATTTTAGGGAGACTTATCACCACTAAAATCTACTGTCATTATTAATGATTAAATGATTTTTGCTATAACATGATTTGCAGCAGTTATTGAAGGAGATAGAAAATGCGGGAAATTTGAAGAGACTTGTCACTCACTCTGGGGAAAATCTTTTGTTATTGCAAGTGATATCATTGGTAATTATTCCTAGTGAGTAAATGATAATAATCATTATTGTACTAGGAATATAGACAGAATCAGAAGAGTAAGCACCATCTAGACCTTGACTAGAAGATACTGGAATCCTGAGGCAGCTTAAAGTCACTAAAATTTATCAGTGTAAACTAAACAACTTTTACTAGTATGCAAAATTATGTTCAATGGTAGTAGAAAAAGCAAAGGGTATTAGTGTTCGGGTGGGCTTGTCACTCCGATTCCAGGGAACATCACAGTTTTTCATGTGATAAATCACTGGTAATGACTTTTGTCAAACTTTTAGTGAGAAATAATAATAAACTGGCTGCTACAGATCTAAGAGAATGAAAAAAAGAAAACAAGGATATCACCATCCATGCGTTGTGTAGTGTTATGGTTACTTAGATTCCATGCGTTGTGTAGTGTTATGGTTACTTAGATTCCACTGGCCATTATCAGCAAGAGATTACTAATAACAGCTAGTGCGAGAATGTACAGTGCTGGACAAATATGACAAAACTTGTAGTCAAACATGCCAAAGAAAGCTGCCATTTTCTTTTCAGTGTGTAATCACTTAATAATGACTGGTTGGAGTATTCCAAGTAAGTAAAAAAAATGATTATCTACATAAATGGAATCATTTTTGATCATAGATCTCATAATCTCATTAATTTAAAATAAATTAACATATAATACAAAATTTTTGTACATCTACAAGTATGTTGTGGCCCTACTCTTACAGTCTCAATATTAAATTCTATTTTGCCATAATAAACTGGAGCAAATAGGCTTTAAGAGGAGTAGTAATTCATATTCTACTACACAAATATATACTCTCACCACTACTCTTACATTTTTCATATATATGGTTAACTATAGAAAATATAAATTTTGAAATGGTAAAAAAAATAATACATTATTTCATTTATTTTCAATAAATAAATTTTTTTTCTAATCAATAAAAACAATGAAATTTAGAATTCGAACGATGACTTCAAAGTTTTACAAATAGACACAATCGCCATATTCATTAAAACAGCAAATATTTAATCTTTCAAATTGGGAATGAAAAATGTAAGTATTCCACTCACTAATGCATCTTAGAATTCTTTGGAGAAATTGAAATTTTTGCAATCTTCTTTAATTTGTGTCTAATATCCATTATTCGAATTTCGTGCAAATAGGAGATATTTGAATGATTATAGAGAGAGGCCCTTTTATTCTTGAATTCATCCTTACAACCCTTTAAAATACTCAGATGAAATCGAAAGTTTGGAATTCTTTATTTGTATTTCATAACTATTTTTCAAATTTCATGAAAATTTTTGAATGGGAGCAACTATCAAAATGTATAAAAACACCCTGGAATATAAATATATTATTAGAGCTCAACCACTTGAAACTGATATATGGTCATACATATTTACTTTCTCTCATCACATAAATAGTAAAGTTTACAAAAATTAATATGCCCATATTACTCACTATGTTGCCTAGAATATATATTCTATAAATCATAATGATAGGTTGATTAGTTTATCAAGTACATATCAACATATATACATAAGCCAAATATCTTTGAAAGTCCACCAGATCAAACTTTTACTCGTGAAATGAGTCTGTTAGAATCACTCTGCTTTCTCATTTAATGCTTCGTTCTAACAAATTTGTTCTTTGCATTTTTTCGATATTTATTTGCTTTCTCTCATCTTCCTTGAAGAATTTCCCTTCATCTCAACATAAAAGCTTTATTTCAATCTTCTCCTTGACCGACCAAAAACCTTGAATGTAACCTTTTCCTATCAAAATGTCAGAGTTGATCTTCAGCACAATTAATTTACATTAACTCTTAGGAAAATGAAAATCTGGCAAATATTGCATTGCAAATCTCCATATCTCTTCTAGAATCACACACACACACACACATATATATATACTAGCATTGCCTGGTCGTAAAATATGCTTAAATATGATATTTTGATCAATGCTAATTTTGTATTATATTATATTGCAACCAATATATAGTAATGAGTTAAAATGTTTTTAAAAAAAATGACTCATGCGCCACTACCTAGAGATGAAACCAAAACGCTTAGCTTACGATTTACTTTTTTTTTTTTTTTTTGACGTTAATGTCATGTTTGCTCCAAGGCTAAAAATTAAAACATAAACCAATAGCTATTATGTTATGCATGCATATTCACCTGGCAAATTCCATTTTTTTAATTTTCACACTTCTTCACCGATTTTCATTGGCTAAAACCCAAATATAAAGTTATGCATAGGCTCAAATACCCTATATATTAAGTTTCATGTCTGTATACCAAAAACTGACAGAGGAGTTTGATAGGCAAAATTTTTTAAACAAATATATATACACATACATAAATATATATAGAAAGAGGTTTGTGTCTACTATAACCTTTTTACGCAAGTATAAATCATGTAGAATATCTGAATGAATATAATTACACGTAATAATTAACATCCTGATCATCCTATAAGAAAACCGGAAAAACTAATAGGGAATTAATTAAAAGAATATTCAAATTAGCTAGGTCTTTTTGCAGATGAATGCAATTGCACGACCCATATATAACAAAGTTGTATTTTTTTTTTTAATAAATAAAAAAAAAGGTTTTTAATATGAATATCAACACACAAAAACACAAATTTATAGGAGTATACATATTTATTAGTGGCCTGAGAAGGCCACTGAAGCAGAAAAACTGAAACGTCCTGCTAGGGCACTATATATACAAGTGTAAGCAAATTTGGGCATATTTTATTAGTTTGAAAATATATATATGGAAATATTTTCTTGTTCACTTATATTTCCTTTTTATATATACCAATCCTTATTTAAGAATCTTAATGTAATTACAATATATATATATATATATATATATATATATATATATATATATATATATATGAGCAAACAGTTAATAAAATATGTTAAAAAACACTTTGAAATGAGTTAAAAACATATTTAATCTGAAAAGGAAACACTAGATAAGTGGATAGTCCTTAATCTGCAGAGTTTCGAAGAAATACTTTCCTTCTCATCAGAGGGTAGGAATTAGCAAAATGCGGGATCGGATTTTGCAGGCAGAAGTATTTGATGAAACAACAAGTAAGTCAAAGATCTTATTTGAAAACAAAAAAAGTTAAGCAGAGGGAATATGGTAAAGAAAAAGGTGATTACACACGAATGGATAGTCTGGTGGAAGATAAAAAATCCAGTGACGGTAAAATCCAAATGTAAAACTTCAAGAAAGTTAAAAGAATTTCCATTTGTACAAGTAAAATCCAAGAAAATCCCGTAATTGGAAGAAGATGGTCCATAATATATATATATATATATATATATATATATATATATATATATACACCACCTTTTTTGGCAATTTTATAAGTTTGAAATCTCAGAAACTAATGATCAAAATTTAACAAATGAAGGCTCGTTGGACCTGAATTGTGTAGTGGTTTATGTGACATTTGTCCTTAAAGTCGCATATTAAAAGGATCTTCAATTATTCAGAGCCTATGTTTGGCATTTTTTACAGTCATAAAATGTCTGGTAAAGTGGGGGATCACTTTTCTATATTAATTTTACGTAAAATGAACACCCACTTTATAGCAACCTTTATTGGGGGCATCTGTTATGTTTTTTTAGGGGTTGTGTTTATTATGGCCTGGTAGACCAAAGTTTTTCTTTTTTAGGGGCTGTGTTTATTATGGCCCAGTAGACCAACATTTTTTTATATCTTTCCTGGAATTTTAAATGTTATTATTTTTAGCACCCTCGAAAACCTATAATAATGGTAATTTTAAAGGATTTTTGGAGGGTGGAAAGATGCTGCATATTTATCAGTGTTTCAATCATAGTCATTTGTTTTCCTAGTTTGGCATATAAATTACAAAATATTTGATAATTTCCTAAAACCTCTGGCTTTTATGTAGGGGAGAATAAAACTTACTGCTATAGTTTTAAATGATCTGAAATAACAGCAAGGGTAGACTTTTCCAAATATTTCTCATATGTTATAACTCCCCTCTTTGGTTTTCATATATAAAGTAAATTTCACAGTGTATAAGGATTATTTGATACTGGAGATATTCATAATAGTGCCCTGTTTCCAAAACAGGGGAGATATGACACATGATAAATATTTGGAATCAAGTCTCCCCTTGCTGCTATTTCAGAACATTTAAAGCCATAGCAGCAAGTTTTAGTCTCTGCTCCATCAAGGCCAGAGATTTGGAAAAAATATATAAATGTGTAACCATCACTTTTCTTTCTAGGCTTTGATATCTCTGCAAAAAATTATTTTAAATGTCTTCGTGATTTATAACCAAAAATATATATTTTTTTTTTCTTTATCAAAAACTAAAAACTGTCATGGAGCATTTGAAAGTGAAACACACTAATCTTTTGATAAACTTGATTTGTTTCTCATAATAATCATGTGCAAGGTAGAATATTATCAAATAATCCAAATATTATTTATATATTTACTGCATAAGCTGTTTAATTCTATATTAAAATCATTATTTTGTTTGGCTTACCAGGGTTTCATCTTGCCAGACAAATGGTTAACTGGAATAGAAACTGCTAAATAATGGTCATTTAGTTTCTAGCCATTGGTAATTTTTTGCCGATTTTTACTAAAAAAAAAAAAAAAATCTTAATATTATAAGAATGTAAATATCACATGCCTCATGATTGCTTATGCTAGGCATGGCTTTTTATAAATTTAAAAATGGACATTAAAATAACCCGTTCATAATTGGTTTTGAATATCTAGGAAGCATCACCTATAAAACACCGAAATAATTAACAACATTGGTTATAGGAAAAGCATCATCATTGGTGCCCAGTGTATTTGAAGAAGGCCAAGGGACACATTGGCAAACATAGAAGAAAAAAAAGAAAATGGGAACATCAGAAGAATTCAGGCATAAATTTTCTATACTTTTTGAAAAATTGAATTCATAAATTCTTTGTTTATTTTAATTTTAAATTTAATTCTATGAAATATGTAAATATTTCGATTGTCTGCTTTTTTGCAAAATGAAACTATATATTATAGAAAATCCATTTTTTTTAAAGTAAACATTCTAACTCTTTACTGTCGCATACTGAAAAAAGTTTCAACAAATAAAAGCTGATTAAGACAGAAAATATTCATTGATAGTTAATATATAATTTAGACTTGAGTCTTTTTAATCATGTTGAGATGATTATTTTCATATTAAATGAATTGGAGTTTTTTTTTTTTTCATTGCTTTAAAAAACATTATTTTGTAAGAAAAGCCTTACCTTATTTTTATTTATTAAAAAAACAATCTAGTATTTTGGAGGGTTACTATTCTGTGATGCTCTGAAAAGGTTAAAGACATAAATACCATGCTGAAAATGAAAGAACATAAAAGATTAAATATGAATCTAAAACACCTGAACAATAATTAATAATGTTAAATATTGAATGACCTAGACTTGTCTGAAAGTCACCCTTTTTAGAGAAAGTAAAAATAAATTTACCCTGCTTCACCATGATTTGAGTGGACAGCCCTGCAAAGTAAATTCAAGATCATGTTAGATGTTGGCAGGCATCGTCCATAAAAATAAGGAGTAAAGACATAAAAAATGGAATCCCAGAAAGAACAACTTTAGTGTGATTTGCATACTAGACCATAGCAGCTTAAAACCCATCCTCCTTATCGTAGAAATGTCTGTTGACAAGATTAATGTTTCCAAGCTATGAAAGATTACCAAAATAATAAAAATACATCTTCTCAAACATATAAGAAGATGCAATGATGTTGGTACATAAAGTATGCACAAGGATTGCTTTGAGTGTCATCTCACATGAATTTGATGTGCTAGCACAGGTAATACTTTATTAAAATGTGTTATGTAAGAAGCGGCTGATGGGTGTCAATATTTTAGTTTTTTTCTGCTCACACAGAATCTATAATCAAGGAAATTTTCTAATCAATTCTAATTAGATTTGTTTATGTGTAAACACCAAGCACCACCATTGTGACAATGTGTGAAGAAGATGAGCATTTTAGTCATAATTCATAAATCTAAAGTTTTGTGCTTGCATGAACAATATGTGCCTAGTTCATAATTGGTTTTTGATGTTACATTAAACTACATGTAGTGATTTGTCTCCATTCCAAGAACTAGCTGTAATTGACATTACTCTCAAATTTAAATCTGATCTGAAGTGATAATCCATGTCAAGCTCCTATCTATGGGTTAAATATACAGATGATACATTTACAAATTATATGTCAACAAAACAAATTAATCCATAAAGATAAATGAAGATATTAAGAAACTGAAGCGTGAAACTTTTACTAAAATGACTAAATTCAGCATTAAATGATTAAATTGGTTGATATGCCATAAAAAAAACACTGACCATCAAATATAAAAATAGAAAATTGGATTGTAGCTTTACAAATAGCCGATTGTCCAAATCATGTCCATTTTCTGGTGCAGATGGGACAAAAACATCATGGTTGAAATCTGAAATTTTCAATAAAAAAAAAAAATCAGTGCAATTATTTAAAATGTAATTAAACTAGCAGTCTAGCCTGGCTTTGTTCACGCCTTATTCACTGTTCAAAACTTGCCCTATGTGTGAAATTGTCTGAGTAATTTGGTAGAGACTGCAGAGGTAATTTTTTTTAAAACTTTGACCCCAATTTTGACCTATTAACATTTATTGTTTTGGTCTCAAATCAAAATAAAAAGTTTGACCCATGTCCAAGTTACCTACATCTAAAATTTAAAGTGTTTAGACACAAAATTGGTGGAGGAGTTTGGTAGAATCTGCAAAGGTCAACTCTTTCAACTTTGACTTTACGGCAGCGAAATTTTTGCCCTAAAACTGATTAAAATGCTTGCTACATGTCTGAATATTCGTTATGTAAAATTTCAAATGTTTAGACCCAGAATTGGCTGACTAGTTTGCTAGAAACCGAAAAGGTTAAATCTTTTGAACTTTGACCCTTTGACAGCTCAAATTTTCGACCCTAATCAATTAAAAAGCTTGCCGTATCTCTGAATACCCTTTATGTTAAATTCCAAATGTTTAGACCAGAAATTGGCTGAGTAATTTGGTAGAGACCGTAGAGGTCAAATTTTTAAAAACTTTGACCCCAATTTTGACCCCTTAATTTTCATTGTTTTTGTCTGAAATCAAATTAAAAAGTTTGACCCATGTCCAAGTAACTTACATTTAAAATTTCAAGGTTGGTGGAGAAGTTTGGTAAAGTTTTCAAAGGTCAAATCATTAAACTTTGACCCCTTAACACCCAAATTTCTGATCGAAAATCGATTAAAAGGATTTTCTCAAATCTCAATACCTCTTATGTCAAATCTCGAGTCTAAAACTAAAAATTGACAGAGTAATTTGGCAGGGAAATGTTCACACACACAGAAGCACACATACAGACAATTTCACTTTTATAGAATACTAGCATGGGCGCCCGGCGTTGCCCGGGTGTTTGGAGGTGTATGCTGCCTGCCCCCCCCAAAAAAAACGATCAATTTTTTAAAACTTTGATCCCTATTATGACCTCTTAAAATTTACTGTTTTGGGCTCAAATTGAGTTATTAAGTTAGATCTATGTCTAAGGAACCTATATCTTAAATTTCAAGTGTTTAGACCCAAAATTGTCGGAGGAGTTTGGTAGAGTTCTCAAAGGTCAAATCGTTGAACTTTGACCCCTTAACAGCCAAATTTCTGGCCGGAACCTGATCACATAGATTTTCCCAAAAATGGTGATGAAGGAGGGGTGGACTTGCTGCAGGGAAGTGTTAAGAGAAAAAAAGATGGTGCCTGGTGTTTTATAAACTGTAGTCTCGCGAGATCAGGAGAAAACAGAGGGCGCACATGCAAATGAGACAGGATGAAAAACTGCATAAAAAGCAATCTTGAGTGAAAGGAAGGAACAGTGCCATTTACTCACGAGGTTATTGTGTTACTATTGCGAGTGTTGGTGACGATTGAAGTTGAATTCAATACAAACATATCTAAAGAATTTAGAGTTGTAATATAGCTTCTGACTTCAAATTAGTATATCTTTAGATGATGATAATATCTTTGGGGATTCCAAGTAGCTAAATTGGTGAATAAAAAGATGGATAAAAACATGAATGTTAGGAATAAAGAAAATGGGTTACCATTTTGCAAGTGCTAAATTCAAAAACAGCATTTTGTGAAAGAAAACATTAAAGAACAAAATATATTTCTATATATTTACAATTTTACAGAGATGTCAAATATATTTTTAGAGATTAAAGTTTGTTGAGTTTTATTTTCAGTGTGTGAATGTGTAAGTATTTACCTTTTTGATGTTTAAGTTGTTACTGAAAAGAAAGCAGTCGTGCTTAAAGGAGTTTCAGCTTGGGGAGCAACAGTCATGTTTTGTGGATGGGTGGTTGTTCTTGATGAAATACAAGTGTCATGAAGAAGAGCTTTAATTTCACTGATCAGTTTTTATGTTGATTTGACACCGGCTTGTTAATTTGAGGATTTAAAACAAGTAGGAATCATTTTTAGCAGATAAAAAATGCAGAGTTCACATCTCTATGTCAAAATCTGACTGACTACATTTTGAACTAATGATCCCCCTCCCTCCCTCTTTCCGGAGAAAAAAAGCAAGAAAGGAAAGGAAAGAGTAAGTTAAGTGAACAAAGCTATACAAAAGGTAGCTTATACAGCTATTGACTTTTGTAATCTACCACAGAATAATTACAAAAAAACAAAATTCAAAAATGTTTTCTAAAGTTAAGATGAACACTTTATTATGTACAGGTATGGCACTACCGTTTCCCCGGGGAGAGTTACTTGATTGAGAAACGTCCTGGGAATGCAAACAGCTCCCCGGGGGAATAAAAGATATCCAACGTTAGGTACATGAAAACATCAACACACAATTCAAATTCTAAGGTCTTATATCGTTTTGCCTTGATTCAATATTGTAAACAAACTCATTCTTGATTTCATATCAGAACATTTTCAAAATCAAAAGCACCTGCTTAATACATCTTCACAAGTACAGACAAGTTAGACACAAGGTTCATTAATGTAGGAGCCCCCAGCTCCTCCATAAGGGACGTTCTCCAGTGTGCCACACAGGCTTTGGACAAATAAAACATAATATCCTAGAATATATTTACTAAACTATTAATAAAAAAAAAACACTGATGTTTAGCTTAGGTTTAAACTTTTATAAAATAGAGAGCTTGCAAAGAGAACAGAACATTCAGTCGTTTGAAAATTCTGCTGCTTTATAGCAATGCAACATCATATTAGGACAGTATATAGTATATTATTATTTAGTCACCAAATTTCCATCAAGAACTGAACTTTTCATAGACCGGAAAGGGTCAAAATATTGTTAAGATTAATTCATTGAAATAAAAACTTCCATGAAAAGAGAAAATCATATACTTTTAAAATAAGTATAGAGAGAAAAAAATGACTTTATTTTGATAAACTTAAATTGTCCATCAGAAAAAAAAGTCAATAATAAATAAATGTTTACTTGTTAATTAAAATTGACTTTTACAATATAATGTATTGTATATAATATCATATTGTATATGATTACTTCAGTGAAGTGGTATGGAATAATTAACCTTTTTATTATGGAGAAAAGTAACACTATAAGTTATCTCCCTTTGACTAATTCCAAGATATTTCCCTTAAGTTTATAGATAACAATAAACTAAAATCTGATATTCATAGTTTGATCAGGAAGTTAGTGCAATTTTTCTGTATTTATACTCCCAGTCCTGATCGCCATATTACCATTTTTTCAATTTTCCTGCATAACAAAAACAATTTTGTTAAACTCAAAACAAGGCTTATTATTGCTGAAACGTAAGAGCTATTATGATAGAGGTCAGATGGGAGCAACATGTGTGGGAAGTTGAGCAGCAAAATGTTTGTTCCATTACATATGCATGATGATACAGAGTAGTTCAACTAATAAAGCTATCAGTGTAAAAAGTCTTCCAGCTTCTAGTGATCTCTACACGGAAATAGATTAGAATGGTGTTTATAGATATTCCATTCCAACTTAGGTTCTACCATATTATTGACCCCCCCTCCCCCCAAATATACTTCCAAACTAATATTGGATTGTCTTGGTATATCATTTTCAATTGCATATCTACACGTACATATCATCTGTTATATTATGAACTGTCAGAGCAATGCCAAGTAACCCAGATGATTATTATTATGATTGTTGTTATTCGAAATCTAGATGTTTTGTCAGCTAAAATATGTATCAGGAATGTTAATTAGTAAAATGGAATTTTAGAACAAACACTTAGGAATTTTAGTTTTCAGAAATAATGGGTAAATATGTGACAAAGATCAGATGATTGCTTCTTTAGTTGCAGTGAGGACATAGTTAGAAAGGAAGAGTTTGAGGTATACACATAGTCAGAGAACAAACCAGTTAGCAGTTCAAAGGAGATTGAGTCAGAGGTTTGTCGAGTTAAAGAGCGAATACATAGCAAAATGTAGGGACCAAGAAAATCATGCAACTCCAAATACAATGATGAGGGAACGTCAGGAAATGAAGTTGCATAAAGTAAACCGAGTGTCGATTGTCGTACCTCAGGAAATCTTCTTGCAACTTACAGACTGTCAGTCAAGACCAACCAATGAAAGAAGGTATGTTCTCATTTTGGCCCGGAAGCCCTCTCCCCAAAGATGTGTATTTGTTCTGTAAGAAAATGTTTGTAAATTGTTATATGTCTGTATTTGTTGAACTCTTTGTTGAAGGTATCTATACATTATACACACTAGACAATAACAGAGACACTTATATGTGCACACACACACACACACACACTAGATGTCATCACACGTATCAACAAGTATACACTCAACATCTTAGAAAAGATACAAACGGTGTTATAAACGTGTATGAACACTAGATGATCATGAACACATGATGTATACACGTTATATACTCAGTATACAACACGGCATTATGCTATATAACACATCTATCTAGTGTACAAAACTAATCAAAACTGAATAAATCTTCATAAACTACATGTTGGTGTTTTTTTATTGTTATTATTATAAACTATATGTCTTGTGTTTTTTATTATTATAAACTATATATCTTGTGTTTTTTATTATTATAAACTACATGTCTGTTTTTTTTAATATAAACGACATTTCAGTGTTTTTTATTGTTATTATGAACTCCATGTCTGCTTTTATTATTATAAACTACATGTCTGTGTTTTTTATTATAAACTACATGTCTGTGTTTTTTATTATAAACTACATGTCTGTGTTTTTTATTATAAACTACATGTCTGTGTTTTTTATTATAAACTACATGTCTGTTGTGTTTTTTATTATAAACTACATGTCTGCTTTTATTATTATAAACTACATGTCTGTGTTTTTTATTATAAACTACATGTCTGTATTTTTTATTGTTATTATAAACTACATGTCTGTTTTTTTATTGTATTGCCATATTTTAATTTTTTATGGAAATATGTTTCATATTAGATAATTATTATTGAGTTTCTGTCAATAATTGTTCATTTTATATCTGTTTTATTGTTTGCTTTGTCCCTTCAAAAAATTATTTTGATCATCTGTAATCACAGTTTAACTGCCAACTGCATATAATAATGTGTTTCGAAGTTCAAAGCTTTATAGATTCAATATTTGCATTTCAAAAGTCTTTGAAAGTCTTTCAGAAATTGTAGCAAAAGCGTTGCTTGATCAAGCCAATTCTCTCAGATGATTTGGCGAGTAACACCAAAACAAAAAAGCAAAACTATGTTATTAGGATTTGTATACAACTAAATCTTTGTCAAATGATGTCTCTCCACTATCCCTCTTTCCCAGATGGGACATTGCACATAAACTCAGCCGAGTTTTATTTCGTATTCATGACCATTAATGAGTCAACAAGTTTATTATTCTTCTTGATGGATTTTATTTTCACAGATCAAACAGTTTTTAATTTTCAAATCAAATGGTCATAATTGCTTTCTGTGATTGAGACTGTTGTTTGCATAGTTTTTGTTTGGATTTTGATACATGGGAAAGATGCCAGTTCAGTAGGGACCTACAAAGCTTATAAAAAGTTTGTTGACGGCAATAATGTTGGGTGGACCATGTTCCTTTTTTTTTTTTTGTTTCTTTTTGTTGAATTAAACATACAAAATAGTAGCCACTACCATGCGTAAAACTAAACCTTGTTATATTTCCAAGTAAACAGTATATATATATATATATATACATATATAGGTATATAATGTGTGTATATATATATATATAATGTGTATATATATATATATAATGTGTATATATATATATATAATGTGTATATATATATATATATAATGTGTATATATATATAATGTGTGTATATATATATAATGTGTATATATATATATAATGTGTGTATATATATAATGTGTGTATATATATAATGTGTATATATATATAATGTGTATATATATATAATGTGTATATATATATATAATGTGTATATATATATAATGTGTGTATATATATATAATGTGTGTATATATATATAATGTGTATATATATATGTGTATATATATAATGTGTGTATATATCTATATAATGTGTGTATATATATAATGTGTGTGTATATATATATGTGTGTATATATGTAATGTGTGTGTATATATATAATGTTTATATATAATGTATATATATTTATAATGTGTATATATATATAATGTATATATATATACATATATATAATATTTATATATATAATGTATATATATTTATAATGTGTATATATATATATATTTATAATGTATATATATATATAATGTGTATATATATACATATATATATAATGTTTATACATATAATGTATACATATTCATAATGTGTATATATATATAATGTGTATATATATATATAATGTTTATATATATATATATATAATGTGTATATATATATATGTATATATATACATATATATAATGTGTGTATATATACATATACATATAATGTGTGTATATATATACATATACATATAATGTGTTTATATATATACATATACATATAATGTGTTTATATATATACATATACATATAATGTGTTTATATATATACATATATATATAATGTGTGTATACATATATATATAATGTGTATGTATATATATAATGTGTATATATATACATATATATAATGTGTGTATATATATACATATATATAATGTGTGTATATATATATACATATATATATAATGTGTGTATATATATACATATATATATAATGTGTGTATATATATACATATATATATAATGTGTATATATATATACATATATATAATGTGTATATATATATACATATATATAATGTGTATATATATAAATGCATATATATAATGTGTATATATATATGCATATGTATAAAGTATATATATATACATATATATAATGTGTATATATATTTATACATATATATGTGTATATATATGCATATATATAATGTGTATATATATACATATATATAATGTGTATATATATAAAGATACATATATATAATGTGTGTAATGTGTATATATATACATAAATATATACTGTGTATATACATATACATAAATATATAATGTGTATATATACATATTTATAATGTGTGTGTATATATATACATATATATAATGTATATATATACATATTTTCTTTAATTGTATATATATATACACATATATATAGTGTATATATACATATATATATATAATGTGTATATATACATATAATGTGTATATATATATATATATAATGTGTGTATATATATATATATATATAATGTGTATATATATACATATATAATGTGTATATATATACATATATATATGTGTATATATATACATATATATATAATGTGTATATATATACATATATATATAATGTGTATATATATACATATATATATGTGTATATATACGTATATATATGTGTATATATATACATATATGTGTATATATATACGTATATATATAATGTGTATATATACATATAGATATAATGTGTATATATATACATATACATATAATGTGTATATATACATATAATGTGTATATATATACATATAATGTGTATATATACATATAATGTGTGTATATATACATATAATGTGTGTATACATATACATATAATGTGTATATATATATACATATAATGTGTATATATATATACATATAATGTGTATATATAGATATACATATAATATGTAAATATATACATATACGTATAATGTGTATATATTTACATATACATGTAATGTGTATATATATATACATATATATATAATGTGTATATATATACATATAATGTGTATATATATACATATATATAATGTATATATATATAATGTGTATATATATATACATATATAATGTGTATATATATACATATATATAATGTATATATATATATATATATGTATATATATACATGTATACAATGTGTGTATATATATACATATATATAATGTGTGTATATATATACATATATATAATGTGTGTATATATATATACATACATATATGTGTGTGTATATATATACATATGTGTGTGTATATATATATATATACATATATAATGAGTGTATATATATATAATGTGTATATATATATATAATGTGTGTATATATATACATATGTGTATATACATATATATATATATAATGTGTATATATATACATATATATGTGTATATATATATATATATGTGTATATACATATATATATATGTGTGTATATACATATATATATATATATATATGTGTATATACATATATATATATAATGTGTATATATATACATATATATGTGTGTATATATATACATATATATAATGTGTGTATATATACATATATATAATGTGTATATATGTATACATATATATATGTGTGTATATATATACATATATATGTGTATATATATATACATATATATATTATGTGTATATATATACATATATATATACATATATATGTGTATATATATATACATATATATATAATGTGTATATACATATATAATGTGTATATATATATAATGGTTATATATATACATATAAATATGTGTGTATATATATATATACAGATACATATATAATGTGTGTGTATATATATACATATATATAATGTGTGTATATATACATATATATATATATATACATATATAATTTGTATATATATGATGATGATGATTGCAACATGTTGTCAGACGAGAGCCACTCCCTCAGTCACTAAAAGTCCATGTGCCCGAATATGACTTTTTAGCCCTGCCAGCGACTTGCACACCCTCAAGCAGACATGACACTGAAAACGCTCACTGATTTGTATGAGACTAACAACAGCGGAACCTGTATTATCGTGGGCTTTCATGTGATTTACAAAACCTGCCTTAGACAACAGAACCCGATCACAGACCTTACAGATCCAGAGATCTCCATGGTTGGGCGGCAAGGTTTGGCATTTCCTACATGCTCTCTTAAGCTTCGCTCGGTCTATTTTGGCTGCTTCATAGTTTTCTGCACCCCTGTATATCAGTGTCCTCCACTGCTTGCGATCATACGCTAGGGACTCCCAACTGTCAACAGGAATATGAAAGCTCACCAGACTCTCCTTGATGCTATCACGAAAACGTTTTTTGGGCTTGGGCTGGGGTCTTTTTCCAAGAAAGAGCTCACCATAGAACAATTGTTTTGGGAGACGATAGTCTTCAAACCGGATGAGATGACCCGCCCAACGCAACTGGTTCTTAATAACAATGGTAGCAATACTGGTTGTTTTGGCCTTTTTTAAGACATATGTATCAGGGACAAAACTATACCACTTCAAACCAAGAATGTGTCTAAGGCAGTGCTGATGGAACCTCTCGAGCAATTCTATATGTGACTGGTACAAGGTCAAAGTTTCAGATGCGTAGAGTAGGGATGGTACTACACATGCTTGATATACTGAAATTTTAGTTGTCAGAGTCAGATCACCATCAGACCAGACTCTATCTTGTAACCTTCCAAAAGCATAAGATGCCTTGCTGACTCTCTGTCTTATTTCAGCATTTCCATCATTTGATGAGGTAGACAGAATTTTTTATGACTTCAGGACGCTTTCCACAGACGAAGATATCAGGTTCCACATACAGATCATTGGGAGCTGAAGTCTACATGACTTTAGTTTTCTTAATGCTAACTGTCAGTCCGAAGCAGGTACAAGCATTTGTAACGATCATCACTAGTTGCATATCTACTGGGTCAGCATCATCAGCATACAACAGTTCCCTTACAAGTCCATCACTAACAAGTGTGTTGGCTTGGAATCTTCTGAGGTTGAACACATTTCCAGTTTCAATATATATATAATGTATATATATATATATATATATATATAATGTGTATATATATATAATGTGTATATATATATAATGTGTATATATATATAATGTGTGTGTATATATATATAATGTGTGTATATATATATATAATGTGTGTATATATATATATAATGTGTGTATATATATATATAATGTGTATATATATATAATGTGTAAATATATATGTAATGTGTGTATATATATAGTGTGTATATATATATAATGTGTATATATATGATGTGTATATATATATATATGTGATGTGTATATATATAGTGTATATATATATGATGTGTATATATATAGTGTATATATATATAATGTGTATATATATATATATAATGTGTATATATATAATGTGTATATATATATAATGTGTGTATATATATATATAATGTGTGTATATATATATAATGTGTGTGTATATATATAATGTGTATATATATAATGTGTGTGTATATATATAATGTGTATATATAATGTGTGTGTATATATATAATGTATGTATATATATATAATGTGTGTATATATATGTGTGTATACATAATGTGTATATATATGTGTATATATATATATGTGTGTATATATGTATAATGTGTATATATATATAATGTGTATATATATATATATGTGTGTATATATATATATATATATATGTGTGTATATATATAATGTGTGTATATATATAATGTGTGTATATATATATATATAATGTGTGTGTATATATGTATATAATGTGTGTATATATATAATGTGTGTATATATATGTGTGTATATATATGTATAATGTGTATATATATAATGTGTATATATATGTATAATGTGTATATATATATAATGTGTATATGTATATAATGTGTGTGTATATATATAATGTGTGTATATATATAATGTATATATAATGTATAGATATATAATGTGTGTACATATATATATATATAATGTGTATACATATATATATCACGTGTGTATATATATATGTGTATATATAATGTATATATATAATGTGTGTATATATATGTGTATATATAATGTATATATATATAATGTGTATATATAATGTGTATATATAATGTATATATATAATGTGTATATATATAATGTGTATATATATAATGTGTGTATATATATATAATATATATATATAATGTGTATATATAATATATATATATAATGTGTATATATATAATGTGTATATATATGTATATATAATGTGTATATATATAATGTGTATATATATACACATATATTTATAATGTGTATATATATACACATATATTTATAATGTGTATATACATACATATATATAATGTGTATATGTGTATATATATACATATATATAATGTGTGTATATATATATACATATATATAATGTGTATATATATACATACATATATATATATAATGGGTATATGTGTATATACATACATATATATAATGGGTATACGTGTATATATATATATACATACATATATATATAATCTGTATATGTGTATATATATGCATACATATATATAATGTGTATATATATACATATATATATATAATGTGTATATGTGTGTGTATATATATATATATAATGTGTATATATATACATATATATATATATATATTGTGTATATATATACATATATAAATGTGTATATATATATAATGTGTATATATATATATATATATATGATTGAGATTGGCGGACTGACTTCCTCATCTTGGTTGTTATTGTCACAACGTTTCGTCCGTTTTCCTTCCGGCCTTCATCAGATGTTTTGTATCGAACTGGGGAACAATCTCAATCAATGAAAACACCTCATCTCAAAAAAAAATAAAATTACAGAAAATTTATATATATATATATATATGTGTGTGTGTGTATATATATGTGTGCGTGTATATATATAATGTGTGTATATATATAATGTGTGTATATATATGTGTGTCTGTGTATATATAATGTACATATATATAATGTACATATATAATGTGTATATATATAATGTATATATATATAATGTGTATATATAATTAACATATATATAATGTATATATATAATGTATATATATAATGTGTATATATATATATATAATGTGTATATATATATAATGTATGGATATATAATGTATGTATATATATATATTATGTATATATATATATATAATGTATATATAATGTGTATATATATAATGTGTATATATATAATGTGTATATGTATATAATATGTATATATATAATGCATATGTATATATATAATGTATATATATATATAATATATATATAATGTATATATATATAATGTGTATACATATATATATAATGTATATATATATAATGTGTATACATATATATATAATGTGTATATATATGTGTGTATATATATATGTGTATATATAATGTATATATATATGTGTATATATAATGTGTATGTATAATGTATATAGATAATGTGTGTATATAGATAATGTGTATATATATAATGTGTGTATATATATGTGTATATATATATATATAATGTGTGTATATATATAATGTGTATATATGTATGATATATATATATAATGTGTATATATATAATATATATATATAATGTGTATATATATAATATATATAATGTGTATATATATATAATGTGTATATATATAATGTGTATATATATACATATATATATAATTTGTATATTTACATGCATATATATAATGTGTATATGTATATATATATACATATATATATAATGTGTATATATATATACATATATATATATAATGTGTATATATATACATACATATATATATAATGGGTATATGTGTATATATATACATACATATATATATATAATGGGTATATGTGTATATATATACATACATATATATATAATGGGTATATGTGTATATATATACATACATATATATATATAATGGGTATATGTGTATATATATATACATATACATATATATAATGTGTATATATATACATACTGTGTATATATATATAATGTGTATATATATAATGTGTATATGTGTGTATATATATATATATAATGTGTATATATATACATATATATATATAATGTGTATATATACATATATAAATGTGTATATATATATAATGTGTATATATACATATATAAATGTGTATATATATATAATGTGTATATATATACATATATAAATGTGTATATATATATAATGTGTATATATATACATATATATAATGTATGTATATATATATATATATATATATATATATATATGTATATATATATATGATTGAGATTGTCGGATTGACTTCCTCATCTTGGTTGTTATTGTCACAACGTTTCGGCCGTTTTGCCCTCCGGCCTTCATCAGGTGTTTTGTATCGAACTGGGGAACAATCTCAATCAATGAAAACACCTCATCTCAAAAAAAAAAAAAAAAAATACAAAAAATTTATATATATATATATGTATATATATGTGTGCGTATATATATATAATGTTTGTATATATATATATATATATATATATATATAATGTGTGTATATATATATGTGTCTGTGTATATATAATGTGTATGTATATAATGTACATATATAATGTGTATATATATAATGTACATATATAATGTGTATATATATATATAATGTATATATATATATAATGTATATATATAATGTGTATATATATATAATGTGTATATATATATATATATATATATGTATATATATAATGTATATATATACAAGAATAAAACAGCATTGGAAATGCAAAAGGATATAGGGATGGTATGCCAAAAAGTATACAAACAAGATAGCTATGAATTGCTAGGCACATGGAAATAGAATTGCATCCAAAGTATAGCCCTATAGCTTTTCTCCAATCTTCATTCCGTGCCATCATTACGATTGTAAAAAGCTATAGGGCTATACTTTTGATGCAATTCTATTTCCATGTGCCTAGCCATTCATAGCTATCTTGTTTTTATACTTTTTGGCATACCATCGCTATATCCTTTTGCATTTCCAATGCTTTTTTATTCTTGTTAATTAGTATTTTTACTTACAGTCTTATTTTTAAACTTACATTCATGATAGTATTGTCTTTTTTAGGAGGCGGCTCATTGCCGCCTCCATTAGTAGCAGGTCGCTTCCTACTGGGTTTTAGGTCATTTGGTTTTGGGCCTTAGGAGTTGCCTCTTGGTCCTCCATTGGTTCTATATTACATAGAGAGTGCTACCGCCTCTCTGATAAAACAGTTAGAGTATTATAAAGTTCTAAAATGTTCATACCTTCACTATTAAATTTTTCTTGGTTCATTCTTTGGCGTTTTGGCAAAGATTTGGCAGTTTTTGATATTTATATTTATAATAGTTTGTGCATGAGGCAACTTTTTCCCCCTTGGGATCCCTGTTATACCGTGCTTTTGAGTCAGCACGTGAGGCAGCCTTCTTTTTTTCTGGTTCTTTGTTATAAAGAGCACGTGAGGCAGCTTTTTTCTCCTCAGAATCCCTGTTATACCGTGCTTTTGAGTCAGCACGTGAGGCAGCCTTCTTTGCCTCAGGATGTGCATGATACTTAATTTTTATTATTTCAGCATTTTTCTGATAGTATTCTTTTTGCTCAGATAATACCTTGACTTTGTTTTTTTCATAGTCTGTATTTCTCTGAGCTTTTTTACTACGTGCTGACTTTGGCATTTTTTATTAAATGTAAACATATAACACTTATGTGTATCTTACTATAATATCACTTATCTTATAGCAAGACAACTCTCGTAGAATTGAGATACTGCCCCGTCACCAATAGTTAAAGTGTGGAACGGTATATACACCAATAATGTAGTTGTTATCTTTATATGAAGTCCTAATCAGTGACAGTGTGAGGTTACTTGGTTAATTTATTGTAGTTTATTTTAGAAAACTTACTTGTTTTTATTAGTAGATTGTGTATAGTAGCCACAATATCTAGTTATTTTTGTGGCTAGGGCTTGGATTTTGATTCTTTTTGGTCAGTTTCCAGTGAGTTCTTAGAAGATGATTTTCCAGCAGTTTCTTTTGCGGTTAATTTAACTTATTTCCTTTGGCGTTTGGTGAGTTCTTAGAAGAACTGGTCTGATCTACTTTTCTTAGCGAGCGAAGAGATTCAGCTTCATTTAACAATGGTTGCTATAGTGTATTTTTGCGCATGCGTGAGAATTTCAAGTTTCCTCCTTATTTTTCAATAGTTTGACAGTAGTCATGTGTCTTTCTGCCAAGAGCAACAGACGTCAGTGTTAGCCGTGATCGTCTAGAGGTTAGGACCCCACGTTGTGGCCGTGCTAACCTAGGTTCGAATCCTGGTCACAGCATTGACATTTTGTACATATTTTACAGTCCAAAGTCTGAAGAATTATTTGTTTTTATAACATTGTCTTTTGACGTCGTACTTGCTGATAGGTTACTCTTATAACAATTTTGATCAACTGAGATAAAGATTTTGTGGTTTCATTAATGCTAGTGGGTTACTGTTTAAAGAAAAAACCTTAACGTTCACCTCAAATATTCAGCGTCCAAGAAATATAGGCCACTGGCAAACTGGAACGTCTGTGAGCATCCGGTGTATTATTTGGAGCTGTCCCTTTTGAGAGAAGTTCCGTGTTCGAAGTGGTCTGTCTACATTGGGTATATAGTGTTTAAAACTTGTTATTACACGTAATCTTATTTAATTATGGAGTTAGCTAAAAAGCGATGGGTCACTGCACTTCTCCGTGTAAAGAGCAGTCGATTGATGCTTGAACTGTTGTCAGAGACCGTTCGTACACCGAGATACATCGTCTCAAAAGAAAGAAAAAAGCAGAAGAAGAAAGAAGAACAATTGGCCATTTTTGTACCCTTTTTTTTTTTGCTCTCTTTTGACATTTTAACCGACGTTCTGACACTCGCTGGATTCGTAAGACGCTTCTCTGTAAGAATATGTGCTTTTTGAAACTTATCAGTTGATTTTAGTTGAGATTTGGATAGTTTTGTTTTGTAGGCGTATATAGGCGTGTACGGGCCATCCCTATATAGAGAGTGCTACCGCCTCTCTGATAATGTATGTATGTATTTATATAATGTATATATGTATATATATAATGTATATATATAATGTATATATATATAATGTATATATATATAATGTATATGCATATAATGTATATGTATATATATAATGTATATGTATATATATATATATAATGTATATGTATATAATGTATATATATATATATATATAATGTATATATATAATATATTATGTATGTATATATATAATGTATATATATATAATGTATATATGTATATATATATAATGTATATATGTTAATATATATAATGTATATATGTATATATATATATAATGTATATATGTATATATATAATGTATATATGTATATATATATATATAATGTATATATGTATATATAATGTATATATGTATATATATATAATGTATATATGTATATATATATAATGTATATATGTATATATATAATGTATATATGTATATATATAATGTATATATGTATATATATAATGTATATATGTATATATATATATAATGTATATATGTATATATATATATAATGTATATATGTATATATATATATAATGTATATGTATATATATATATAATGTATATATGTATATATATATATAATGTATATGTATATATATATATATAATGTATATATGTATATATATATAATGTATATATGTATATATATATAATGTATATATATATATATAATGTATATATATAATGTATATATGTATATATATAATGTATATATGTATATATATAATGTATATATGTATATATATAATGTATATATGTATATATATAATGTATATGTATATATATAATGTATATATATAATGTGTATATATATACAGATTATATATATATACATTATATATATATAATGTATATATATATATAATGTGTATATATATATATAATGTGTATATATATATAATGTGTATATATATATATAATGTATATATGTATATATATATATATATAATGTGTATATATATATAATGTGTATATGTATATATATATATATAATGTGTATATATATGTATATATATATATAATGTATATATGTATATATATAATGTATATATGTATATATATATATAATGTATATATATAATGTATATATGTATATATATATATAATGTATATATATAATGTATATATGTATATATATATATAATGTACATATATAATGTATATATGTATATATATATAATGTATATATATAATGTATATATGTATATATATAATGTATATATATAATGTATATATATAATGTATATATATGTATGTATATATATATGATGTATGTATATGTATATATATGATGTATGTATATGTATAATGTATGTATATGTATATATATATATATATAATGTATGTATATATATATAATGTATATATATATAATGTATATATATATAATGTATGTATATATAATGTATACATGTATATATATGTATATATAATGTATATATGTATATATATATAATCTATATGTATAACATATATATATATATAATGTATATATATATATATAATGTATATATATATATAATGTATGTATATATAATGTATATATGTATATGTATGTATATATAATGTATATATGTATATATATGTATATATAATGTATATATGTATATATATAATCTATATGTATAACATATATATATATAATGTATATATATAATGTATATATATATAACGTATATATATATATAACGTATATATATAGCATATAGATATATACATATAATGTATATATAAAACGTATATATATACATGTAATGTATATATAAAATGTATATATATATAATGTATAAATATGTGTATATATATAATGTGTATATATATAATGTATACATATATAATGTATATATATATAATATGTGTATATATAATGTATATATATATATATAATGTGTATATATATAATGTGTATATATTTATATATAGTGTATATATATAATGTGTATATTTATATATAGTGTATATATATATAATGTATATATTTATATATAGTGTATATATTTATATATAGTCTTTATATATAATGTATATATATTATATAAAGTGTATATATAATGTGTGTGTATATATATAATGTATATATTATGTGTACATATATATATGTATATAATATGTATGTATATATATATGTATATAATATGTATGTATATATATGTATGTATATATATATAATGTGTGTGTATATATATATATATGTATATAAAGTTTAATGATTAAAGTTAAAAGATATATATTTTTAAGTTTAAAATTTATTGTTTAAAACAAGGAACATATGGAGAGAAATTATATTTATTTCCTTAATCCATTGATTTTAAATAATGGCCCATATCATTAGAGGAAATGAAAGGCAATGGGCAAATTGTTCAGCTATGATTTTTCTCCATGTATTCCTTGTTTCAAACAATAAATTCTTAACTTAAATATATTTGTATATATTTTAATTTACAGAATTTAACTTTAATCATTCAACTTATATATTGCTCTATTTTTCAAATATTGAGCTTTACCTTTTTGGCTAGGATCATCCTAAAAGTATTACCTCAATAGAATATCTGAAAGCATAATTCGCTTGGTCTCTAATCTGTGACTTATCTTATTTATATATATGTATATATATATATATATAAGTGACATCGTCTGTTTGTCTTATAGTCCACAGACTTAAAACTTGATGTATAGGATATTTGGACCTGTGAAACAAATTCGATTTGCGCTTTAGTCTGTAAAAAAGCTTCTAATGGGTCAAAATTAAAAAAAAATATTTTCTAGTTTGATTTCTAAACAATACTATTTTGTTGTTTTTAATGCTTTTAGTACAATGTACTAAAAGCATTAAAAAACAACAAAATGTACTAATGTGTTTCTGTTATCATGCTATTTATAACTTCTTACTTGTACTTAAGGTAGAATTGTGGTTTTAGTGGTCAAAACAAAAACAAATATAGAACAAATAAAAGGTACTTGTGCACATGCTACCATGCTGAAGGGTATATTGTTAACTATTCTGTACTTTCACCTAACAATTAAATAAAAAAGATATCGTGAAATTTGAATTTATTTTTAACTCCTTGTCAAAACCATTTTTTCGAATCTGTAAAACAAACCTATTTTTGTTTTAACTTAGGATATCTAAATAATAATAATAATAATAATAATAATAATAATAATAATAATAATAATTAGGTGGTTCTATAAAGAATTTCATTGTGATGCATTTTGTAAATTTTTACCTTGCTTCCACCTTAACATCTTTCTTTAAAAACACTATCTTTTAAGGTTTTTGGGTATGCTGAAAACTATTATCACATTTAAATTTTCCGTAAATAAGTAGCTTTCAGGATATTGAACAATTTCATTTCTTACGTTATTGCTGGTGGCCATCTTTGTATGCGCATAGTTTCTCAGGATTGCATTTTGCACGCTTGTGCGTACCAAGATGGCCACTAGCAATGACATAAGAAATAATATTGCTTAATATCCGGTAAACTACTTATTTGCAGAAAATTTAAATGCGATATTCCTTTTCAGCATACCCTAAAACCTGTAGAAGTAATCATTTTAAGTGTTAAGGTGGAAACAAGGTAAAAAAATTACCGTTTTATTTCTTTGTTTACATAGTTGAATTTTCAGTAAAACAACAAAATAGAAATAACAAAAATGACCATCAACTGGTGAATATATGGTTGTTGCTTATCATGATTCCTGGTATCCTGGTACTGTGAAAGGTACATTGAGGATTCATATAGAGTACGATTTGTGGTTGCATCTCAGAAAATAGGGGTATATTTTGGACCAGATAGAGAGGATTTACAAAATTGAAAATTGGACTGGTTCCAAAATGCATAAGTTCTGGTCGGCTATGGGAATTTCCATCTTTTACAAAAATTCAAAATTTATATGAAAAATTTTCTTCAATTTATTTCTGAGATTAATTCATATCTACTCAATTTTTTTTTCTTCGAGGGGAGTAGTAAAATGGCTTCACCCAAGATTAAGCTCTCCTTTGGTGAGGAGGCAGGAAAATGCCTATTCTCAATAAAGCTATATTTAAATATCACTATAATACTTAGTTTTGTTCATGAATAGACACCCTCTGTATGATACCATGCACCAGTTTTAAAAAATTGAAATTTGTACATCTGAATTTATAATTCATGGCTTATGGTAAAAAGATACATCAGATTTGACTGCATAATCAGAAAGAGCACACAATTTTACAAAAGAATGCTAAGTTTCATGAGAATAGCTTGAAAAATAAATAAATGGTGGCGAAATTACCAAATTTCTTGAAATGTTGAGGTCCATAATTTAGCCTGCTTTTTCTAAAGAAAAACGTCCATAGAAAAGCCTAAATTTTGGCACTTAAAATTCTCATAACTTTTGAACTACCGATGGTATTTGCATAATTCAAACGGTTTTAAACATCTTTTACATAGCTGTTTTCATGCAGGTTGATAAAATAACAATTATTTAAAAAGAAAAAATCAACTCGTAATGCTACACTTCTGATCTAACATTAGTAAAGTTTGGTGGCATGGAGAGATCATGGACAATGTGAAGCAATTTTGGGATAAGTGAAAAAGACTTGTTTACTTCAGAGTTTTCTTTTCAATAGATTCATTGCTCTATCAAGGTTCTATAGTCTAATCTATTATTTCCATCATAGCTAAACTAATACATTTTCCAAAATATAAATAATACATAAATAAATAGTACATGTCTATAATATAAATCTCACCTGTATATTTCAATGTATATATGTGTGTATGTATGTTTGTATGTCTGCCTAAAACTTTCGACAGGTGACGGACTTTCACGAGATTGGTATCGTTTTGAAGCTTGACCCTTCTGACGACAAATATCGAAAAATTGGCTAGAAACATTAATTCTTTCACCCTCCAACTGGGCACTTTTCTATGGGGGGTGGGTCACTTTTTTCGCTGATATTTTCAAAAGTCATTACCTCTTTTCAATTGTCTAGCCTCCATTTAAACCTTCGCCACTTCAGGTTTGGTGATGGACGCAATGGCAAAGCCATCATGTTTTTTTTTTTCCTGTTCTTTTCCTCCTTCGCTGTACGGGTTCAAGCCTGCTACCACTTTTTTTTTTTTTTTGCTCAACACACACCTCCAAAAATCTGGGCAACGCGGGCACCCAGGCCAGTATATAAATAACATGGAAACGTTTTTTTCTTTCAATTGTTGACAGTATAGGAAATGAACGAGGCCATTCCTAAGCAAATTTTTCGCACTCATCATTTCAATCTAATACTACAGCATGTTTTTGTGCAAGATCACACATATTTTTGTTGTATAATAAATGTTACAATTTACTTGCCCTAACCCACTCTCGCAAATACATAACCCAACATAGGTAGAAGCAAATATTTTTCACTATTTGAACTTAGTCCTCCCACAAAACTCGAAATCACTGGGTCCTTTTTTCAGTCATACTTCGCCATATGACACCAGTGTATTATTCAACTTCTTAAATGCATTCGTTTTTATACATATTATGTTGGCCTAAAACGTGAAAATAATAAATGCCTCCATTTAATTCTTAGTTTAGCAGAATGATAGAATAGCTGACAACAGCATTGTCACTATATATTAACAATAAAAATAGTTGTCCTTCAGATTAAAAGCTTGTATTTTTAATGTTACCATAAACATTTGCATTATCGTTTTCATATATGTTTAACAAACAAAATAACTTTTCTGATATATTGTTTTATATCTTTTTTGTACTTTTATATTGTTCCTTAACATAGAAAAACAATTAACAAATTTAGCTGACTAAATATACAAATACACAATGATACATTCACACATGACTACAACTTTCATATGTATGGCTGTCCAACGCAGCTAAAATCTGTATTTTTTCTTTTTTTTATATCCTTCATTACAACCAATGTTGAAACAGGAGTTTTGCCTTCACCCTCACCCAACAAAAAAAAAATTATCATTCAAACGCACTGTGTTTTACATAACATTGAATTAAAATTTAGAGTTGTATCTAGATGTAGAACAGTTTGTCTCTTTTTAATTCAGACATGCAGACAACAGGGTTCGATCGTGCTATTCCTCCCTCCTCCCTCCACAAAAAAATGAAAGGCACTTTTTATATAACAATGGAATTAAACTTAAAAACCTTATCTAGATACAGCACAGTTTGTATTTTATTTTTTAAATCCCAATACATACACACCAGGGGTTCTGCTATCAGAATTATAGCAGGGTTTGTATTTCTTTTTTCTAACCACAATAAAGACAGTATAAGAAATGAAACACTAGGGCCATAAATTCATCCAAAATAGCCATGCCACCTACCTATACCTGAAGCATGTTTTCCAACTATTATCTATCAATTTTATTCAATATACTCAATTTCTACAATAAGTTTGAAGAGAAACACTCTCACAAATAAGTCCTAGTTAGAGGTGGTAGCACAATGCGTACCACTCGTTATGTCTTTTGCCTATCTCAGTTTATGCCTTTGTCAAATATTTCATAGGATCTAATTATTATGTGTTCATGATTATTTCATTTTGTCATTCCATTTAATTAACAGTCATCTAACACTCAACCTATAAAGAAATAATGAATGCTCCAGGACTTTTGCCTTTGACATTTTGATTGGCTGCTCAGTCGTGTTATAAATTCTCAGATTGTGTTTTCGAACACTTTCAGAATGACTTTGTTAAAATCCAATATGGCTTCTATGCTAGCTCACTTCAACAAAAAACAAAATCAAAAAAAACATAGAAACAACCACCAGTAAGTAAATAAAGAGGTTGTTTTTAACTGGACAGCAGCCAGATGTTGCTTCCTTCTCTTTTTGGGCTGGCTTTTCCTTTATCTTCTTCATCTTGTCTTCATCGCCATCACTGTCATAATCTTCTTCATCCATCATATGATGCTCAAAGGACACAAAATAGATTAAATACACAGATTATCAGAAGTATAACTTTCTATTTGACAGTTTAAATGCTTCAAAATTCATTTAAATTTTTCTTGAAAATATTACACACTGTCACAACAAATTGCATAAACAGATTTTCATAAATACTGGACAAAGTTTTCAGACGGATTCATGAACTCATAATTTCTTTACAGAACATAAAGGTTGACACATTGTCCATGAACATATTCATTTGAAAAAAGAAAAAAAAAAGAAAGAAAAATGTTTATGTTATTTGCAACAAAAAATATCTTAGTAATTTTCTGTAATAACAAATTTTATTTTTACATTCAATACTTAAAAGATGCAATTTGAAACTGTTATAAAGTAGGACAAGAATTAGTGTATCAACGTCTACTCCTACTTTAAGTTAATGAGATTAGAATCAGTTAAAATGCCAGATTGCCTTCATGGTCTTATCAATTAACAAATAGGTACTTCTGCTGTAAAAAAAAACACACGCTGAAATAATAACATTATTGTTAAGCCCAGTCTTCACATTGGAGGCACCTGACAAAAACAATAACTAACGTATACAATTTATTTTTACTTAAACATTATATGTAAAATATAGCATGGTCCATATTCTGCATAAGTACAAAAACATGTTGCATATAACATCTACACAATGCAGCAAATCATTATTGAGTAGAACAAAGAATACAGTGCCATTTGCTTTACACAGGATTGGAACATAACATCACATCACAGTAATGATTGCCATTTACCAACACTGAAAGTCGTTCAGGCAGTCAGTGCCCACAAGTATCCACCTCAATACAGAAGTATCCACCAGTATTCCAAAGTGCCCTCAAGTGACTGTCACCATCTTAAGAAAGCAGTATCCCGAGTTACCATCAATAACTATCATAACCGTCACTGGCTGACAGTACCTGACAATTGAAGACAGCCAATGATTTCATTTGGGAGCAGTCTAATGAACACCAGCAATGGCCGTAACTGACAATGACCAATTGTTGCAGAGGCAACTTGTGCTGACAAAGCACCTCAAAACGTCGCAAAACACCACTACACACCAGTGACCACCAGTACTTGCCATTGGCATCCAGTGACAACCAATGTTATTTTGGAGCAATCAAATTTAGGTCGATATTAGTCATAGCAGCCAATGACCTAAAGTGATTGGCATAAACCAACAGTGAGAGTTTTAAAGACAAGTAACTATCTTAAAACAACACTTATCACCAACAATAACAAGTAATTGTCTTAAAACAACACTTATCACCAACAATAACAAGTAACTATCTTAAAACAACACTTATGACCAACAAAAACAAATAACTATCTTAAAACAACACTTATCACCAACAATAACAAGTAACTGTCTTAAAACAACACTTATCACCAACAATAACAAGTAACTGTCTTAAAACAACACTTATCACCAACAATAACAAGTAACTGTCTTAAAACAACACTTATCACCAACAATAACAAGTAACTGTCTTAAAACAACACTTATCACCAACAATAACAAGTAACTGTCTTAAAACAACACTTATCACCAACAATAACAAGTAACTGTCTTAAAACAACACTTATCACCAACAATAACAAGTAACTGTCTTAAAACAACACTTATCACCAACAATAACAAGTAACTGTCTTAAAACAACACTTATCACCAACAATACAAAGTAACTATCTTAAAACAACACTTATCACCAACAATGAAAAATAACTATCTTAAAACAACACTTATCACCAACAATAACAAGTAAATATCTTAAAACAACACTTATCACCAACAATAACAAGTAATTGTCTTAAAACAACACTTATCACCAATGATAACAAGTAACTATCTTAAAACAACACTTATCACCAACAATAACAAGTAACTATCTTAAAACAACACTTATCACCAACAATAACAAGTAACTGTCTTAAAACAACACTTATCACCAACAATAACAAGTAACTGTCTTAAAACAACACTTATCACCAACAATAACAAGTAACTGTCTTACAACAACACTTATCACCAACAATACAAAGTAACTATCTTAAAACAACACTTATCACCAACAATGACAAATAACTATCTTAAAACAACACTTATCACCAACAATAACAAGTAACTATCTTAAAACAACACTTATCACCAACAATAACAAGTAATTGTCTTAAAACAACACTTATCACCAACAATGACAAGTAACTATCTTAAAACAACACTTATCACTAACAATGACAAATAACTATCTTAAAACAACACTTATCACCAACAATAACAGGTAACTATCTTAAAACAACACTTATCACCAACAATAACAAGTAATTGTCTTAAAACAACACTTATCACCAACAATAACAGGTAACTATCTTAAAACAACACTTATCACCAATAATAACAAGTAACAATCTTAAAACAAAACTTATCACCAACAATAACAAGTAACTATCTTAAAACAACACTTATCACCAACAATAGCAAGTAACTATCTTAAAACAACACTTATCACCAACAATAACAAGTAATTTTCTTAAAACAACACTTATCACCAATAATACCAAGTAACTGTCTTAAAACAACACTTATCACCAACAATAACAGGTAACTATCTTAAAACAACACTTATAACCAACAATTACAAGTAACTATCTTAAAACAACACATATCACCAACAATAACAAACTATCTTAAAACAACACTTATCACCAACAATGACAAATAACTATCTTAAAACAACACTTATCACCAACAATAACAGGTAACTATCTTAAAAGAACACTTATCATCAACAATAACAAGTAACTATCTTAAAACAACACTTATCACCAACAATAACAAGTAACTATCTTAAAACAACACTTATCACCAACAATAACAAGTAACTATCTTAAAACAACACTTATCACCAATAATAACAAGTAACTATCTTAAAACAACACTTATCACAAACAATAACAAGTAACTGTCTTAAAACAACACTTATCACCAACAATAACAAGTAACTGTCTTAAAACAACACTTATCACCAACAATAACAAGTAACTATCTTAAAACAAAACTTATCACCAACAATGACCAGTAACTATCTTAAAACAACACTTATCACCAACAATAACAAGTAACTATCTTAAAACAACACTTATCACCAACAATAACAAGTAACTATCTTAAAACAACACTTATCACCAACAATAACAAGTAACTATCTTAAAACAACACTTATCACCAACAATAACAAGTAACTATCTTAAAACAACACTTATCACCAACAATAACAAGTAACTGTCTTAAAACAACACTTATCATCAACAATAACAGGTAACTATCTTAAAACAACACTTATTACCAACAATGACAAGTAACTATCTTAAAACAACACTTATCACCAACAATAACAGGTAACTATCTTAAAAGAACACTTATCATCAACAATAACAAGTAACTATTTTAAAACAACACTTATCACCAACAATAACAAGTAACTATCTTAAAACAACACTTATCACCAACAATAACAAGTAACTATCTTAACACAACACTTATCACCAACAATAACAAGTAACTATCTTAAAACAACACTTATCACCAACAATAACAAGTAACTGTCTTAAAACAACACTTATCACCAACAATAAAAAGTATCTGTCTTAAAACAACACTTATCACCAACAATAACAAGTATCTGTCTTAAAACAACACTTATCACCAACAATAAAAAGTAACTGTCTTAAAACAACACTTATCACCAACAATAACAAGTAACTATCTTAAAACAACACTTATCACCAACGATAACAAGTAACTGTCTTAAAACAACACTTATCACCAACAATAACAAGTAACTGTCTTAAAACAACACTTATCACCAACAATAACAAGTAACTGTCTTAAAACAACACTTATCACCAACAATAACAAGTAATTGTCTTAAAACAACACTTATCATCAACAATACAAAGTAAACTATCTTAAAACAACACTTATCACCAACAATGACAAGTAACTATCTTAAAACAACACTTATCACCAACAATAACAAGTAACTATCTTAAAACAACACTTATCACCAACAATAACAAGTAATTGTCTTAAAACAACACTTATCACCAACAATAACAGGTAACTATCTTAAAACAACACTTATCACCAATAATAACAAGTAACAATCTTAAAAAAAAACTTATCACCAACAATAACAAGTAACTATCTTAAAACAACACTTATCACCAACAATAACAGGTAACTATCTTAAAACAACACTTATCACCAACAATTACAAGTAACTATCTTCAAACAACACATATCACCAACAATAACAAATAACTATCTTAAAACAACACTTATCACCAACAATAACAGGTAACTATCTTAAAACAACACTTATAACCAACAATAACAAGTAACTATCTTAAAACAACATTTATCACCAACAATAACAGGTAACTGTCTAAAAACAACACTTATCACCAACAATAACAAGTAATTGTCTTAAAACAACACTTATCACCAATAATAACAAGTAACTGTCTTAAAACAACACTTATCACCAACAATAACAGGTAACTATCTTAAAACAACACTTATCACCAACAATTACAAGTAACTATCTTAAAACAACACATATCACCAACAATAACAAACTATCTTAAAACAACACTTATCACCAACAATGACAAATAACTATCTTAAAACAACACTTATCACCAACAATAACAGGTAACTATCTTAAAAGAACACTTATCACCAACAATAACAAGTAACTGTCTTAAAACCACACTTATCACCAATAATAACAAGTAACTATCTTAAAACAACACTTATCACCAACAATAACAAGTAACTGTCTTAAAACAACACTTATCACCAACAATAACAAGTAACTGTCTTAAAACAACACTTATCACCAATAATAACAAGTAACTATCTTAAAACAACACTTATCACCAACAATGACCAGTAACTATCTTAAAACAACACTTATCACCAACAATAACAAGTAACTATCTTAAAACAACACTTATCATCAACAATAACAAGTAACTATCTTAAAACAACACTTATCACCAACAATAACAAGTAACTATCTTAAAACAACACTTATCACCAACAATAACAAGTAACTATCTTAACACAACACTTATCACCAACAATAACAAGTAACTATCTTAAAACAACACTTATCACCAACAATAACAAGTAACTGTCTTAAAACAACACTTATCACCAACAATAACAAGTAACTGTCTTAAAACAACACTTATCACCAACAATAACAAGTAACTATCTTAAAACAACATTTATCACCAACAATAACAAATAACTATCTTAAAACAACACTTATCACCAACAATAACAAATAACTATCTTAAAACAACACTTATCACCAACAATAAAAAGTAACTGTCTTAAAACAACACTTATCACCAACAATGACAAGTAACTATCTTAAAACAACACTTATCACCAACAATAACAAGTAACTATCTTAAAACAACACTTATCACCAACAATAACAAATAACTATCTTAAAACAACACTTATCACCAACAATAACAAATAACTATCTTAAAACAACACTTATCACCAACGATAACAAGTAACTGTCTTAAAACAACACTTATCACCAACAATGAAGAATAACTATCTTAAAACAACACTTATCACCAACAATAACAAGTAACTATCTTAAAACAACACTTATCACCAACAATAACAAGTAATTGTCTTAAAACAACACTTATCACCAACGATAACAAGTAACTATCTTAAAACAACATTTATCACCAACAATAACAAGTAACTATCTTAAAACAACACTTATCACCAACAATAACAAGTAACTGTCTTAAAACAACACTTATCATCAACAATAACAGGTAACTATCTTAAAACAACACTTATCACCAACAATGACAAGTAACTATCTTAAAACAACACTTATCACCAACAATAACAGGTAACTATCTTAAAAGAACACTTATCATCAACAATAACAAGTAACTATCTTAAAACAACACTTATCACTAACAATAACAAGTAACTATCTTAAAACAACACTTATCACCAACAATGACAAATAACTATCTTAAAACAACACTTATCACCAACAATAACAAGTAACTATCTTAAAACAACACTTATCACCAACAATAACAAGTAATTGTCTTAAAACAACACTTATCACCAACAATAACAAATAACTATCTTAAAAAAACACTTATCACCAACAATAACAGGTAACTATCTTAAAAGAACACTTATAACCAACAATAACAAGTAACTATCTTAAAACAATACTTATCACCAACAATAACAGGTAACTATCTTAAAAGAACACTTATCATCAACAATAACAAGTAACTATTTTGAAACAACACCTATCACCAATAATAACAAGTAACTATCTTAAAACAACACTTATCACCAACAATAAGAAGTAACTGTCTTAAAACAACACTTATCACCAATAATAACAAGTAACTATCTTAAAACAACACTTATCACCAACAATGACCAGTAACTATCTTAAAACAACATTATCACCAACAATAACAAGTAACTATCTTAAAACAACACTTATCACCAACAATAACAAGTAACTATCTTAAAACAACACTTATCACCAACAATAACAAGTAACTGTCTTAAAACAACACTTATCACCAACAATAACAGGTAACTATCTTAAAACAACACTTATCACCAACAATGACAAGTAACTATCTTAAAACATCATTTATCACCAACAATAACAGGTAACTATCTTAAAAGAACACTTATCATCAACAATAACAAGTAACTATCTTAAAACAACACTTATCACCAACAATAACAAGTAACTATCTTAAAACAACACTTATCACCAACAATAACAAGTAACTATCTTAAAACAACACTTATCACCAACAATAACAAGTAACTGTCTTAAAACAACACTTATCATCAACAATAACAGGTAACTATCTTAAAACAACACTTATCACCAACAATGACAAGTAACTATCTTAAAACAACACTTATCACCAACAATAACAGGTAACTATCTTAAAAGAACACTTATCATCAACAATAACAAGTAACTATCTTAAAACAACACTTATCACCAACAATAACAAGTAACTATCTTAAAACAACACTTATCACCAACAATAACAAGTAACTATCTTAACACAACACTTATCACCAACAATAACAAGTAACTATCTTAAAACAACACTTATAACCAACGATAACAAGTAACTGTCTTAAAACAACACTTATCACCAACAATAACAAGTAACTGTCTTAAAACAACACTTATCACCAACAATAACAAGTAACTGTCTTAAAACAACACTTATCACCAACAATAACAGGTAACTATCTTAAAACAACACTTATCACCAACAATTACAAGTAACTATCTTAAAACAACACATATCACCAACAATAACAAACTATCTTAAAACAACACTTATCACCAACAATGACAAATAACTATCTTAAAACAACACTTATCACCAACAATAACAGGTAACTATCTTAAAAGAACACTTATCACCAACAATAACAAGTAACTGTCTTAAAACCACACTTATCACCAATAATAACAAGTAACTGTCTTAAAACAACACTTATCACCAATAATAACAAGTAACTATCTTAAAACAACACTTATCACCAACAATGACCAGTAACTATCTTAAAACAACACTTATCAACAACAATAACAAGTAACTATCTTAAAACAACACTTATCATCAACAATAACAAGTAACTATCTTAAAACAACACTTATCACCAACAATAACAAGTAACTATCTTAAAACCACACTTATCACCAACAATAACAAGTAACTATCTTAACACAACACTTATCACCAACAATAACAAGTAACTATCTTAAAACAACACTTATCACCAACAATAACAAGTAACGGTCTTAAAACCACACTTATCACCAACAATAACAAGTATCTGTCTTAAAACAACCCTTATCACCAACAATAACAAGTATCTGTCTTAAAACAACACTTATCACCAACAATAAAAAGTAACTGTCTTAAAACAACACTTATCACCAAAATAACAAGTAACTATCTTAAAACAACACTTATCACCAACGATAACAAGTAACTGTCTTAAAACAACACTTATCACCAACAATAACAAGTAACTGTCTTAAAACAACACTTATCACCAACAATAACAAGTAACTATCTTAAAACAACATTTATCACCAACAATAACAAATAACTATCTTAAAACAACACTTATCACCAACAATAACAAATAACTATCTTAAAACAACACTTATCACCAACAATAAAAAGTAACTGTCTTAAAACAACACTTATCACCAACAATGACAAGTAACTATCTTAAAACAACACTTATCACCAACAATAACAAGTAACTATCTTAAAACAACACTTATCACCAACAATAACAAATAACTATCTTAAAACAACACTTATCACCAACAATAACAAATAACTATCTTAAAACAACACTTATCACCAACGATAACAAGTAACTGTCTTAAAACAACACTTATCACCAACAATGAAGAATAACTATCTTAAAACAACACTTATCACCAACAATAACAAGTAACTATCTTAAAACAACACTTATCACCAACAATAACAAGTAATTGTCTTAAAACAACACTTATCACCAACGATAACAAGTAACTATCTTAAAACAACATTTATCACCAACAATAACAAGTAACTATCTTAAAACAACACTTATCACCAACAATAACAAGTAACTGTCTTAAAACAACACTTATCACCAACAATAACAAGTAACTGTCTTAAAACAACACTTATCACCAACAATAACAAGTAACTGTCTTAAAACAACACTTATCACCAACAATACAAAGTAACTATCTTAAAACAACACTTATCACCAACAATGACAAATAACTATCTTAAAACAACACTTATCACCAACAATAACAAGTAACTATCTTAAAACAACACTTATCACCAACAATAACAAGTAATTGTCTTAAAACAACACTTATCACCAACAATAACAAATAACTATCTTAAAACAACACTTATCACCAACAATAACAGGTAACTATCTTAAAAGAACACTTATAACCAACAATAACAAGTAACTATCTTAAAACAATACTTATCACCAACAATAACAGGTAACTATCTTAAAAGAACACTTATCATCAACAATAACAAGTAACTATTTTGAAACAACACCTATCACCAATAATAACAAGTAACTATCTTAAAACAACACTTATCACCAACAATAACAAGTAACTATCTTAAAACAACACTTATCACCAACAATAAGAAGTAACTGTCTTAAAACAACACTTATCACCAATAATAACAAGTAACTATCTTAAAACAACACTTATCACCAACAATGACCAGTAACTATCTTAAAACAACATTATCACCAACAATAACAATAACTATCTTAAAACAACACTTATCACCAACAATAACAAGTAACTATCTTAAAACAACACTTATCACCAACAATAACAAGTAACTGTCTTAAAACAACACTTATCACCAACAATAACAGGTAACTATCTTAAAACAACACTTATCACCAACAATGACAAGTAACTATCTTAAAACAACATTTATCACCAACAATAACAGGTAACTATCTTAAAAGAACACTTATCATCAACAATAACAAGTAACTATCTTAAAACAACACTTATCACCAACAATAACAAGTAACTATCTTAAAACAACACTTATCACCAACAATAACAAGTAACTATCTTAAAACAACACTTATCACCAACAATAACAAGTAACTGTCTTAAAACAACACTTATCACCAACAATAACAAGTATCTGTCTTAAAACAACACTTATCACCAACAATACAAAGTAACTATCTTAAAACAACACTTATCACCAACAATGAAAAATAACTATCTTAAAACAACACTTATCACCAACAATAACAAGTAAATATCTTAAAACAACACTTATCACCAACAATAACAAGTAATTGTCTTAAAACAACACTTATCACCAATGATAACAAGTAACTATCTTAAAACAACACTTATCACCAACAATAACAAGTAACTATCTTAAAACAACACTTATCACCAACAATAACAAGTAACTGTCTTAAAACAACACTTATCACCAACAATAACAAGTAACTGTCTTAAAACAACACTTATCACCAACAATAACAAGTAACTGTCTTACAACAACACTTATCACCAACAATACAAAGTAACTATCTTAAAACAACACTTATCACCAACAATGACAAATAACTATCTTAAAACAACACTTATCACCAACAATAACAAGTAACTATCTTAAAACAACACTTATCACCAACAATAACAAGTAATTGTCTTAAAACAACACTTATCACCAACAATGACAAGTAACTATCTTAAAACAACACTTATCACTAACAATGACAAATAACTATCTTAAAACAACACTTATCACCAACAATAACAGGTAACTATCTTAAAACAACACTTATCACCAACAATAACAAGTAATTGTCTTAAAACAACACTTATCACCAACAATAACAGGTAACTATCTTAAAACAACACTTATCACCAATAATAACAAGTAACAATCTTAAAACAAAACTTATCACCAACAATAACAAGTAACTATCTTAAAACAACACTTATCACCAACAATAGCAAGTAACTATCTTAAAACAACACTTATCACCAACAATAACAAGTAATTTTCTTAAAACAACACTTATCACCAATAATACCAAGTAACTGTCTTAAAACAACACTTATCACCAACAATAACAGGTAACTATCTTAAAACAACACTTATAACCAACAATTACAAGTAACTATCTTAAAACAACACATATCACCAACAATAACAAACTATCTTAAAACAACACTTATCACCAACAATGACAAATAACTATCTTAAAACAACACTTATCACCAACAATAACAGGTAACTATCTTAAAAGAACACTTATCATCAACAATAACAAGTAACTATCTTAAAACAACACTTATCACCAACAATAACAAGTAACTATCTTAAAACAACACTTATCACCAACAATAACAAGTAACTATCTTAAAACAACACTTATCACCAATAATAACAAGTAACTATCTTAAAACAACACTTATCACAAACAATAACAAGTAACTGTCTTAAAACAACACTTATCACCAACAATAACAAGTAACTGTCTTAAAACAACACTTATCACCAACAATAACAAGTAACTATCTTAAAACAAAACTTATCACCAACAATGACCAGTAACTATCTTAAAACAACACTTATCACCAACAATAACAAGTAACTATCTTAAAACAACACTTATCACCAACAATAACAAGTAACTATCTTAAAACAACACTTATCACCAACAATAACAAGTAACTATCTTAAAACAACACTTATCACCAACAATAACAAGTAACTATCTTAAAACAACACTTATCACCAACAATAACAAGTAACTGTCTTAAAACAACACTTATCATCAACAATAACAGGTAACTATCTTAAAACAACACTTATTACCAACAATAACAAGTAACTATCTTAAAACAACACTTATCACCAACAATAACAGGTAACTATCTTAAAAGAACACTTATCATCAACAATAACAAGTAACTATCTTAAAACAACACTTATCACCAACAATAACAAGTAACTATCTTAAAACAACACTTATCACCAACAATAACAAGTAACTATCTTAACACAACACTTATCACCAACAATAACAAGTAACTATCTTAAAACAACACTTATCACCAACAATAACAAGTAACTGTCTTAAAACAACACTTATCACCAACAATAAAAAGTATCTGTCTTAAAACAACACTTATCACCAACAATAACAAGTATCTGTCTTAAAACAACACTTATCACCAACAATAAAAAGTAACTGTCTTAAAACAACACTTATCACCAACAATAACAAGTAACTATCTTAAAACAACACTTATCACCAACGATAACAAGTAACTGTCTTAAAACAACACTTATCACCAACAATAACAAGTAACTGTCTTAAAACAACACTTATCACCAACAATAACAAGTAACTGTCTTAAAACAACACTTATCACCAACAATAACAAGTAATTGTCTTAAAACAACACTTATCATCAACAATACAAAGTAAACTATCTTAAAACAACACTTATCACCAACAATGACAAGTAACTATCTTAAAACAACACTTATCACCAACAATAACAAGTAACTATCTTAAAACAACACTTATCACCAACAATAACAAGTAATTGTCTTAAAACAACACTTATCACCAACAATAACAGGTAACTATCTTAAAACAACACTTATCACCAATAATAACAAGTAACAATCTTAAAAAAAAACTTATCACCAACAATAACAAGTAACTATCTTAAAACAACACTTATCACCAACAATAACAGGTAACTATCTTAAAACAACACTTATCACCAACAATTACAAGTAACTATCTTCAAACAACACATATCACCAACAATAACAAATAACTATCTTAAAACAACACTTATCACCAACAATAACAGGTAACTATCTTAAAACAACACTTATAACCAACAATAACAAGTAACTATCTTAAAACAACATTTATCACCAACAATAACAGGTAACTGTCTAAAAACAACACTTATCACCAACAATAACAAGTAATTGTCTTAAAACAACACTTATCACCAATAATAACAAGTAACTGTCTTAAAACAACACTTATCACCAACAATAACAGGTAACTATCTTAAAACAACACTTATCACCAACAATTACAAGTAACTATCTTAAAACAACACATATCACCAACAATAACAAACTATCTTAAAACAACACTTATCACCAACAATGACAAATAACTATCTTAAAACAACACTTATCACCAACAATAACAGGTAACTATCTTAAAAGAACACTTATCACCAACAATAACAAGTAACTGTCTTAAAACCACACTTATCACCAATAATAACAAGTAACTATCTTAAAACAACACTTATCACCAACAATAACAAGTAACTGTCTTAAAACAACACTTATCACCAACAATAACAAGTAACTGTCTTAAAACAACACTTATCACCAATAATAACAAGTAACTATCTTAAAACAACACTTATCACCAACAATGACCAGTAACTATCTTAAAACAACACTTATCACCAACAATAACAAGTAACTATCTTAAAACAACACTTATCATCAACAATAACAAGTAACTATCTTAAAACAACACTTATCACCAACAATAACAAGTAACTATCTTAAAACAACACTTATCACCAACAATAACAAGTAACTATCTTAACACAACACTTATCACCAACAATAACAAGTAACTATCTTAAAACAACACTTATCACCAACAATAACAAGTAACGGTCTTAAAACCACACTTATCACCAACAATAACAAGTATCTGTCTTAAAACAACCCTTATCACCAACAATAACAAGTATCTGTCTTAAAACAACACTTATCACCAACAATAAAAAGTAACTGTCTTAAAACAACACTTATCACCAAAATAACAAGTAACTATCTTAAAACAACACTTATCACCAACAATAACAAGTAACTGTCTTAAAACAACACTTATCACCAACAATAACAAGTAACTGTCTTAAAACAACACTTATCACCAACAATAACAAGTAACTATCTTAAAACAACATTTATCACCAACAATAACAAATAACTATCTTAAAACAACACTTATCACCAACAATAACAAATAACTATCTTAAAACAACACTTATCACCAACAATAAAAAGTAACTGTCTTAAAACAACACTTATCACCAACAATGACAAGTAACTATCTTAAAACAACACTTATCACCAACAATAACAAGTAACTATCTTAAAACAACACTTATCACCAACAATAACAAATAACTATCTTAAAACAACACTTATCACCAACAATAACAAATAACTATCTTAAAACAACACTTATCACCAACGATAACAAGTAACTGTCTTAAAACAACACTTATCACCAACAATGAAGAATAACTATCTTAAAACAACACTTATCACCAACAATAACAAGTAACTATCTTAAAACAACACTTATCACCAACAATAACAAGTAATTGTCTTAAAACAACACTTATCACCAACAATAACAAATAACTATCTTAAAACAACACTTATCACCAACAATAACAGGTAACTATCTTAAAAGAACACTTATAACCAACAATAACAAGTAACTATCTTAAAACAATACTTATCACCAACAATAACAGGTAACTATCTTAAAAGAACACTTATCATCAACAATAACAAGTAACTATTTTGAAACAACACCTATCACCAATAATAACAAGTAACTATCTTAAAACAACACTTATCACCAACAATAACAAGTAACTATCTTAAAACAACACTTATCACCAACAATAAGAAGTAACTGTCTTAAAACAACACTTATCACCAATAATAACAAGTAACTATCTTAAAACAACACTTATCACCAACAATGACCAGTAACTATCTTAAAACAACATTATCACCAACAATAACAATAACTATCTTAAAACAACACTTATCACCAACAATAACAAGTAACTATCTTAAAACAACACTTATCACCAACAATAACAAGTAACTGTCTTAAAACAACACTTATCACCAACAATAACAGGTAACTATCTTAAAACAACACTTATCACCAACAATGACAAGTAACTATCTTAAAACAACATTTATCACCAACAATAACAGGTAACTATCTTAAAAGAACACTTATCATCAACAATAACAAGTAACTATCTTAAAACAACACTTATCACCAACAATAACAAGTAACTATCTTAAAACAACACTTATCACCAACAATAACAAGTAACTATCTTAAAACAACACTTATCACCAACAATAACAAGTAACTGTCTTAAAACAACACTTATCACCAACAATAACAAGTATCTGTCTTAAAACAACACTTATCACCAACAATACAAAGTAACTATCTTAAAACAACACTTATCACCAACAATGAAAAATAACTATCTTAAAACAACACTTATCACCAACAATAACAAGTAAATATCTTAAAACAACACTTATCACCAACAATAACAAGTAATTGTCTTAAAACAACACTTATCACCAATGATAACAAGTAACTATCTTAAAACAACACTTATCACCAACAATAACAAGTAACTATCTTAAAACAACACTTATCACCAACAATAACAAGTAACTGTCTTAAAACAACACTTATCACCAACAATAACAAGTAACTGTCTTAAAACAACACTTATCACCAACAATAACAAGTAACTGTCTTACAACAACACTTATCACCAACAATACAAAGTAACTATCTTAAAACAACACTTATCACCAACAATGACAAATAACTATCTTAAAACAACACTTATCACCAACAATAACAAGTAACTATCTTAAAACAACACTTATCACCAACAATAACAAGTAATTGTCTTAAAACAACACTTATCACCAACAATGACAAGTAACTATCTTAAAACAACACTTATCACTAACAATGACAAATAACTATCTTAAAACAACACTTATCACCAACAATAACAGGTAACTATCTTAAAACAACACTTATCACCAACAATAACAAGTAATTGTCTTAAAACAACACTTATCACCAACAATAACAGGTAACTATCTTAAAACAACACTTATCACCAATAATAACAAGTAACAATCTTAAAACAAAACTTATCACCAACAATAACAAGTAACTATCTTAAAACAACACTTATCACCAACAATAGCAAGTAACTATCTTAAAACAACACTTATCACCAACAATAACAAGTAATTTTCTTAAAACAACACTTATCACCAATAATACCAAGTAACTGTCTTAAAACAACACTTATCACCAACAATAACAGGTAACTATCTTAAAACAACACTTATAACCAACAATTACAAGTAACTATCTTAAAACAACACATATCACCAACAATAACAAACTATCTTAAAACAACACTTATCACCAACAATGACAAATAACTATCTTAAAACAACACTTATCACCAACAATAACAGGTAACTATCTTAAAAGAACACTTATCATCAACAATAACAAGTAACTATCTTAAAACAACACTTATCACCAACAATAACAAGTAACTATCTTAAAACAACACTTATCACCAACAATAACAAGTAACTATCTTAAAACAACACTTATCACCAATAATAACAAGTAACTATCTTAAAACAACACTTATCACAAACAATAACAAGTAACTGTCTTAAAACAACACTTATCACCAACAATAACAAGTAACTGTCTTAAAACAACACTTATCACCAACAATAACAAGTAACTATCTTAAAACAAAACTTATCACCAACAATGACCAGTAACTATCTTAAAACAACACTTATCACCAACAATAACAAGTAACTATCTTAAAACAACACTTATCACCAACAATAACAAGTAACTATCTTAAAACAACACTTATCACCAACAATAACAAGTAACTATCTTAAAACAACACTTATCACCAACAATAACAAGTAACTATCTTAAAACAACACTTATCACCAACAATAACAAGTAACTGTCTTAAAACAACACTTATCATCAACAATAACAGGTAACTATCTTAAAACAACACTTATTACCAACAATGACAAGTAACTATCTTAAAACAACACTTATCACCAACAATAACAGGTAACTATCTTAAAAGAACACTTATCATCAACAATAACAAGTAACTATCTTAAAACAACACTTATCACCAACAATAACAAGTAACTATCTTAAAACAACACTTATCACCAACAATAACAAGTAACTATCTTAACACAACACTTATCACCAACAATAACAAGTAACTATCTTAAAACAACACTTATCACCAACAATAACAAGTAACTGTCTTAAAACAACACTTATCACCAACAATAAAAAGTATCTGTCTTAAAACAACACTTATCACCAACAATAACAAGTATCTGTCTTAAAACAACACTTATCACCAACAATAAAAAGTAACTGTCTTAAAACAACACTTATCACCAACAATAACAAGTAACTATCTTAAAACAACACTTATCACCAACGATAACAAGTAACTGTCTTAAAACAACACTTATCACCAACAATAACAAGTAACTGTCTTAAAACAACACTTATCACCAACAATAACAAGTAACTGTCTTAAAACAACACTTATCACCAACAATAACAAGTAATTGTCTTAAAACAACACTTATCATCAACAATACAAAGTAAACTATCTTAAAACAACACTTATCACCAACAATGACAAGTAACTATCTTAAAACAACACTTATCACCAACAATAACAAGTAACTATCTTAAAACAACACTTATCACCAACAATAACAAGTAATTGTCTTAAAACAACACTTATCACCAACAATAACAGGTAACTATCTTAAAACAACACTTATCACCAATAATAACAAGTAACAATCTTAAAAAAAAACTTATCACCAACAATAACAAGTAACTATCTTAAAACAACACTTATCACCAACAATAACAGGTAACTATCTTAAAACAACACTTATCACCAACAATTACAAGTAACTATCTTCAAACAACACATATCACCAACAATAACAAATAACTATCTTAAAACAACACTTATCACCAACAATAACAGGTAACTATCTTAAAACAACACTTATAACCAACAATAACAAGTAACTATCTTAAAACAACATTTATCACCAACAATAACAGGTAACTGTCTAAAAACAACACTTATCACCAACAATAACAAGTAATTGTCTTAAAACAACACTTATCACCAATAATAACAAGTAACTGTCTTAAAACAACACTTATCACCAACAATAACAGGTAACTATCTTAAAACAACACTTATCACCAACAATTACAAGTAACTATCTTAAAACAACACATATCACCAACAATAACAAACTATCTTAAAACAACACTTATCACCAACAATGACAAATAACTATCTTAAAACAACACTTATCACCAACAATAACAGGTAACTATCTTAAAAGAACACTTATCACCAACAATAACAAGTAACTGTCTTAAAACCACACTTATCACCAATAATAACAAGTAACTATCTTAAAACAACACTTATCACCAACAATAACAAGTAACTGTCTTAAAACAACACTTATCACCAACAATAACAAGTAACTGTCTTAAAACAACACTTATCACCAATAATAACAAGTAACTATCTTAAAACAACACTTATCACCAACAATGACCAGTAACTATCTTAAAACAACACTTATCACCAACAATAACAAGTAACTATCTTAAAACAACACTTATCATCAACAATAACAAGTAACTATCTTAAAACAACACTTATCACCAACAATAACAAGTAACTATCTTAAAACAACACTTATCACCAACAATAACAAGTAACTATCTTAACACAACACTTATCACCAACAATAACAAGTAACTATCTTAAAACAACACTTATCACCAACAATAACAAGTAACGGTCTTAAAACCACACTTATCACCAACAATAACAAGTATCTGTCTTAAAACAACCCTTATCACCAACAATAACAAGTATCTGTCTTAAAACAACACTTATCACCAACAATAAAAAGTAACTGTCTTAAAACAACACTTATCACCAAAATAACAAGTAACTATCTTAAAACAACACTTATCACCAACAATAACAAGTAACTGTCTTAAAACAACACTTATCACCAACAATAACAAGTAACTGTCTTAAAACAACACTTATCACCAACAATAACAAGTAACTATCTTAAAACAACATTTATCACCAACAATAACAAATAACTATCTTAAAACAACACTTATCACCAACAATAACAAATAACTATCTTAAAACAACACTTATCACCAACAATAAAAAGTAACTGTCTTAAAACAACACTTATCACCAACAATGACAAGTAACTATCTTAAAACAACACTTATCACCAACAATAACAAGTAACTATCTTAAAACAACACTTATCACCAACAATAACAAATAACTATCTTAAAACAACACTTATCACCAACAATAACAAATAACTATCTTAAAACAACACTTATCACCAACGATAACAAGTAACTGTCTTAAAACAACACTTATCACCAACAATGAAGAATAACTATCTTAAAACAACACTTATCACCAACAATAACAAGTAACTATCTTAAAACAACACTTATCACCAACAATAACAAGTAATTGTCTTAAAACAACACTTATCACCAACGATAACAAGTAACTATCTTAAAACAACATTTATCACCAACAATAACAAGTAACTATCTTAAAACAACACTTATCACCAACAATAACAAGTAACTGTCTTAAAACAACACTTATCATCAACAATAACAGGTAACTATCTTAAAACAACACTTATCACCAACAATGACAAGTAACTATCTTAAAACAACACTTATCACCAACAATAACAGGTAACTATCTTAAAAGAACACTTATCATCAACAATAACAAGTAACTATCTTAAAACAACACTTATCACTAACAATAACAAGTAACTATCTTAAAACAACACTTATCACCAACAATGACAAATAACTATCTTAAAACAACACTTATCACCAACAATAACAAGTAACTATCTTAAAACAACACTTATCACCAACAATAACAAGTAATTGTCTTAAAACAACACTTATCACCAACAATAACAAATAACTATCTTAAAAAAACACTTATCACCAACAATAACAGGTAACTATCTTAAAAGAACACTTATAACCAACAATAACAAGTAACTATCTTAAAACAATACTTATCACCAACAATAACAGGTAACTATCTTAAAAGAACACTTATCATCAACAATAACAAGTAACTATTTTGAAACAACACCTATCACCAATAATAACAAGTAACTATCTTAAAACAACACTTATCACCAACAATAAGAAGTAACTGTCTTAAAACAACACTTATCACCAATAATAACAAGTAACTATCTTAAAACAACACTTATCACCAACAATGACCAGTAACTATCTTAAAACAACATTATCACCAACAATAACAAGTAACTATCTTAAAACAACACTTATCACCAACAATAACAAGTAACTATCTTAAAACAACACTTATCACCAACAATAACAAGTAACTGTCTTAAAACAACACTTATCACCAACAATAACAGGTAACTATCTTAAAACAACACTTATCACCAACAATGACAAGTAACTATCTTAAAACATCATTTATCACCAACAATAACAGGTAACTATCTTAAAAGAACACTTATCATCAACAATAACAAGTAACTATCTTAAAACAACACTTATCACCAACAATAACAAGTAACTATCTTAAAACAACACTTATCACCAACAATAACAAGTAACTATCTTAAAACAACACTTATCACCAACAATAACAAGTAACTGTCTTAAAACAACACTTATCATCAACAATAACAGGTAACTATCTTAAAACAACACTTATCACCAACAATGACAAGTAACTATCTTAAAACAACACTTATCACCAACAATAACAGGTAACTATCTTAAAAGAACACTTATCATCAACAATAACAAGTAACTATCTTAAAACAACACTTATCACCAACAATAACAAGTAACTATCTTAAAACAACACTTATCACCAACAATAACAAGTAACTATCTTAACACAACACTTATCACCAACAATAACAAGTAACTATCTTAAAACAACACTTATAACCAACGATAACAAGTAACTGTCTTAAAACAACACTTATCACCAACAATAACAAGTAACTGTCTTAAAACAACACTTATCACCAACAATAACAAGTAACTGTCTTAAAACAACACTTATCACCAACAATAACAGGTAACTATCTTAAAACAACACTTATCACCAACAATTACAAGTAACTATCTTAAAACAACACATATCACCAACAATAACAAACTATCTTAAAACAACACTTATCACCAACAATGACAAATAACTATCTTAAAACAACACTTATCACCAACAATAACAGGTAACTATCTTAAAAGAACACTTATCACCAACAATAACAAGTAACTGTCTTAAAACCACACTTATCACCAATAATAACAAGTAACTGTCTTAAAACAACACTTATCACCAATAATAACAAGTAACTATCTTAAAACAACACTTATCACCAACAATGACCAGTAACTATCTTAAAACAACACTTATCAACAACAATAACAAGTAACTATCTTAAAACAACACTTATCATCAACAATAACAAGTAACTATCTTAAAACAACACTTATCACCAACAATAACAAGTAACTATCTTAAAACCACACTTATCACCAACAATAACAAGTAACTATCTTAACACAACACTTATCACCAACAATAACAAGTAACTATCTTAAAACAACACTTATCACCAACAATAACAAGTAACGGTCTTAAAACCACACTTATCACCAACAATAACAAGTATCTGTCTTAAAACAACCCTTATCACCAACAATAACAAGTATCTGTCTTAAAACAACACTTATCACCAACAATAAAAAGTAACTGTCTTAAAACAACACTTATCACCAAAATAACAAGTAACTATCTTAAAACAACACTTATCACCAACGATAACAAGTAACTGTCTTAAAACAACACTTATCACCAACAATAACAAGTAACTGTCTTAAAACAACACTTATCACCAACAATAACAAGTAACTATCTTAAAACAACATTTATCACCAACAATAACAAATAACTATCTTAAAACAACACTTATCACCAACAATAACAAATAACTATCTTAAAACAACACTTATCACCAACAATAAAAAGTAACTGTCTTAAAACAACACTTATCACCAACAATGACAAGTAACTATCTTAAAACAACACTTATCACCAACAATAACAAGTAACTATCTTAAAACAACACTTATCACCAACAATAACAAATAACTATCTTAAAACAACACTTATCACCAACAATAACAAATAACTATCTTAAAACAACACTTATCACCAACGATAACAAGTAACTGTCTTAAAACAACACTTATCACCAACAATGAAGAATAACTATCTTAAAACAACACTTATCACCAACAATAACAAGTAACTATCTTAAAACAACACTTATCACCAACAATAACAAGTAATTGTCTTAAAACAACACTTATCACCAACGATAACAAGTAACTATCTTAAAACAACATTTATCACCAACAATAACAAGTAACTATCTTAAAACAACACTTATCACCAACAATAACAAGTAACTGTCTTAAAACAACACTTATCACCAACAATAACAAGTAACTGTCTTAAAACAACACTTATCACCAACAATAACAAGTAACTGTCTTAAAACAACACTTATCACCAACAATACAAAGTAACTATCTTAAAACAACACTTATCACCAACAATGACAAATAACTATCTTAAAACAACACTTATCACCAACAATAACAAGTAACTATCTTAAAACAACACTTATCACCAACAATAACAAGTAATTGTCTTAAAACAACACTTATCACCAACAATAACAAATAACTATCTTAAAACAACACTTATCACCAACAATAACAGGTAACTATCTTAAAAGAACACTTATAACCAACAATAACAAGTAACTATCTTAAAACAATACTTATCACCAACAATAACAGGTAACTATCTTAAAAGAACACTTATCATCAACAATAACAAGTAACTATTTTGAAACAACACCTATCACCAATAATAACAAGTAACTATCTTAAAACAACACTTATCACCAACAATAACAAGTAACTATCTTAAAACAACACTTATCACCAACAATAAGAAGTAACTGTCTTAAAACAACACTTATCACCAATAATAACAAGTAACTATCTTAAAACAACACTTATCACCAACAATGACCAGTAACTATCTTAAAACAACATTATCACCAACAATAACAATAACTATCTTAAAACAACACTTATCACCAACAATAACAAGTAACTATCTTAAAACAACACTTATCACCAACAATAACAAGTAACTGTCTTAAAACAACACTTATCACCAACAATAACAGGTAACTATCTTAAAACAACACTTATCACCAACAATGACAAGTAACTATCTTAAAACAACATTTATCACCAACAATAACAGGTAACTATCTTAAAAGAACACTTATCATCAACAATAACAAGTAACTATCTTAAAACAACACTTATCACCAACAATAACAAGTAACTATCTTAAAACAACACTTATCACCAACAATAACAAGTAACTATCTTAAAACAACACTTATCACCAACAATAACAAGTAACTGTCTTAAAACAACACTTATCACCAACAATAACAAGTATCTGTCTTAAAACAACACTTATCACCAATAATAACAAGTAACTATCTTAAAACAACACTTATCACCAACAATGACCAGTAACTATCTTAAAACAACACTTATCACCAACAATAACAAGTAACTATCTTAACACAACACTTATCACCAACAATAACAAGTAACTATCTTAAAACAACACTTATCACCAACAATAACAAGTAACTGTCTTAAAACAACACTTATCACCAACAATAACAAGTAACTGTCTTAAAACAACACTTATCACCAATAATAACAAGTAACTATCTTAAAACAACACTTATCACCAACAATAACAAGTAACTGTCTTAAAACAACACTGTTGCCAATGCTTGCAATTTTCCAGAGCTAACTGTGGCTATCATTAGCAAGTGCTGCAATCTCTCCATATTAATATTTTTTGGTGTTTATCCATAGTCAGTAATTTACCTTACTCATCCGATGCACTAGATAATCATAGGGTGATTTGTTTTCCGGGAGGAGGGGGGCTACCAAATCTCTATTGGTATTGGATCATATTTCCACTGGGTAACGTGCCAGTGTATACATAATATGTCTATATGTTATAGAAACATTTATATATGTTTACATGAACTTGTATATACGTGTGTAATTATAGATATGTATCTTTGTTTATAATTGTAGAGATATATGCAAAAATGTATATACTTATTTATGCATCAATAATGCATATATACATATACAACATATACATATATAAATAAAATGTATATGTCTTTATATACTTATATATATGTGTGTGTGCATGCATACGTATGTATCTTGTATGTAAAGATAGAAAAACTAAAAATAAAAAAAAAAGAGTAAAATCTGATCTATTGGATTTCTTTTTTCAGTTGTGTATTAATTCTCAGAAAGCTCATGAAAAGAAAGCAGAGTTATTTATGAAGAGACACTTTTCAATGTGGAATCATATCATCTTCTCGGCGAATTGTGATTCTATCAATGGCGCATTTTTATCAATTATTTTACCTTTTCATAGACACTGGTTATTAATATGAGCTGTGCACAAAGAGATTTGATAAATAACATTTCTCTCCAGTTTTGTTTCTTTTAAATGCAATTTCTTATTCCTCTGTCGAGTCATCTCAGGAGATTACTTATTCAAGTGTCTATATTTGATAAATCTAGGCCACAACGAATAGAAATGCGCAGATTAAAAATTAAAACAAAAAGCAAAGAAAGACTTTGATGGAATATGGAATATTATTGGTTGTTATTCTTGTTTAAAAAAAAATATATTTAATAAGAATCTAACAGTCATTACATTTACAATGAGTTTTAAATAATTTATTTGTTAAATATAAATGACCTTTTAATTCAATATAATCTGAGATGGTCAGGCAATGTGACCAAACTTGGCACAACAGCCCACCAAAAACATATACTGTTAGCGATACTGGAGGACTTAAGTTGAGATACAACGAAACCTACTTAGTTGTTGGGTAGCTAATGACATTGCAAATTACTATCAATGAGGACCTTGAAAAAGTATCTGATCTAAAAGTGATTGATTTTTGGTGATGAAATTGTGAGTAACTAGCCATTTTATGCAGCCTTGCCCTGAATTACTGTGTGGGAGCTTCTATGCTTTGAAAGGTAGTGCATGCCAGAGATGAATCTAGCTCAACCTGATTGGAAAACTGCTGCCACAAGTGTCAGTACATCAAGAGGAACTTAATCCCACAACGCAGTTGGGAAAAACTCGCCAAGCATGAACGAGCCTGGCGAAATGTAATTAGAAGAAAAATGATTGACAGAGGGTAGTAGTAGTAAAGAGTTAAATTGATTTTTATTTCATCAAATAATATAAAAAGAATTGTCTGCCTTTCAACCTTTTCTGTAGAAGTACAAAATATGCACAAAGAAATAATAAAAATTAAAAACTAAAATGACTCCATTGTATCTGGACAATAATGAATGAGGACACTTAAGCCTGAAAGGGGCAACTATTATCATATAATACATTTAATCCTGCTGTTGCTAACCTCAACAATTCATGAAAAAAAAAATCAAAATCCTAGTTCTTTCTCTACACGATTATATAACAGCAAATGTATTTGATTAGCTTTCTTAGAATAAATGCATTATTTGTAATTTCGGAAGTAAAATTAATTAGTCACGCAGTTCATCACTTGTAAGACAACACTGTGAACATTTGTTGTATATTTTTGTGTAAAAGGTGTGACAAAATAATTCTTATTAATTTAGAACATGAGTTTCCAAACTGTTTCTGTCTTTCCTTTGACTCTTTTGCCAGACACTCAGCACCCTTTTCTCACACCCATATGAAAACGTTGTTGGTATTCAGAATGCAACAAAAAGATGCACGATCCTTTGACTGTGATAAATTGAGAGATAATGACCAATGTGATGATGGAGATGAATGACAATTCACATATTGACAAAATATATTTTTGAATGCTGAAGCAGTTGAGGTTGTTGAGAAGTTTTCTTGCGTTATACCAGAAGAGCACAAGAAGGTGTTAGGGTTAGGGAGCAGGTGTTAGTGTGTCATTTGCAGAATTAGAACTTCTGCCATTACTAATCAGTGGTCGGGCAAGAGAAGAGTTTGCCATGCATGTATGCAAAATGTGGTGAATGGATGTGAAACCTGTCCAGTGTTTTGGGTTGAGGACATATTTCATCTAGAGAAATGATATGAGAATGGTTACATTGGATGTTTAATGTGAATCTTAAAGATAGGTTTAGATAAAGTATCTGGATAGTATAGAGAGATGTGCAGAACAAGAGAATTTAAAGATATTGGAAAATTGAACAAAATTAATGATAGTTTTTTTGGTTAATAAATGTAGATCACTTGATATAGCATGAACAATGCATATGATAGGAGGTGATAGGAATGAGTAGGTATTGGATATCGATTAATATTTCCCAAATTTAAGTTTCTTTGGTGTATTTTAAAGGGTTTTTAGAAATCATAATATGGGCACAACATCCTATTTGAAAATTAAAATATTTCAAATTTACATGAAATTTAATTCATTGTCATTAGACACCAATTAAGCAAGATTTTCAGTAGCATTATATCCTGATTTTAATCTTTGTAAATGGATATGAAAGTGTATGGAAGAATTAATTTCATCTATTTTGGGAATTCTTCTAGTTGAATTATGTAATTCAATTGTATATTTCAAGCAAATAAGGTCACTAAAGTAGAGAATCTGAAAAATAAAAAGAATCAATCAAACAAAAAAACAAGAATTTGTTTATTTACATAATTTTAAGATATTTGACAAAATGTTGTTTTTTTTAAATAATAAATGTAATAATACTTGAATTTTTAATGATTACCCCACCCTCTATTCTCTTATTTTAATTTCAGATCATCTTCCTGCTCACAAGTCAAATGATGATAAATTATCTCTAAAGAAGGTTCTTGAACTTGTTAATCGAAGTGATGTTAACATGAAAGAAATGAATCGCAAGCTTCAACGGATGCTTGAAGAAACCCTAACAAAGAATATGCACCTGCAAAAGGTAAGGAAAACCATCATGCTATTTATCAGTATTTTGTTGACAAAGAAAAGAGATGTGAGTTAAATTACTTTTTGGTCTCAATTTTAAAAGTTATTTTCCCCGGCAGAATAAAACCCAATTTTCTAGATGAAATTGAAAGTTGGTTTTGTGGACGATAGAAGTAAACAGAGTTTCCTAACTTTATGAATACACAGTGTTTTTGTTTACTTCTTTAAAATCATTTAAATTTGGTGAGATTGAATACGAAATAGATATAACCATGGTAAAGAAACTTGACAAAAGTAAGGGCACAATAAGTTCATACTTAAGCATGACAGATAGACAAATTCAATTTAAAACTTAAGCCTGACAGACCAATGCACTGACAAAATGTTTTTCAGACTTTAGTGTGACAGACCAAACAGATATGTTGTAGCAATATTAGACATTAGTATGTGAAAATAATGTTTAAAATGAAATTTCCCATGTAAAGTTTGAAAATTCTATTAGAAGTTAAAGATTAGAATTAGGGCTTCATTTTCAGGATATTGCGTGAAAGGTAAGATATTGCCAAATTATATAACAAATCGGCTGATAAAATCTTTCTTGTTTCTACACTGTGAAGGAGAATGGCTGTGTTTCCCCAAACTAACAGATAGAAAAACTGCATCTCAGTAAGATGCGATGGTATATCTATAAAACAAAAATCTTCTTATGCATAATACAACTTCTAATCTCAGTTCAGTACAGAATCAGCAAATAGAAAAACGTGGCTTGAATGAATCAATTTATTTTGGTATCTCATATTTTAATCAATAACCACCATTTCAACTATTATTGAAATTAAAAACAAGCTTCTAATGTATCCAAATCGAAGATAATATATTTGGGGGGTAATTTTACAGTATTTATTATAATAGTCCACAATACAGTCATCTTTTTAAGAATAACACTAAGATAAATGCCTACACAACTGCAATCATGTTTTGGCATGGAGCATTGATTCATAACATGATCCTCCCTAATTCTCTTTCAAAGTGCTGCTGGCATATCAGTAGTAGCTGAGAAAACTGACAAGCATCGAGGAGGACTTGATAGAGCTCTAAAATTCACAGGTGATAATTGGTTAGCCATCTCATATGATCTGACTAAGGACTGCTATACACGGGCCACCAAGATCCAGAATGTAGTGCAGGTCAGGAAAGTTAACTATATCCAACCATGGTGAATGCCATGGCAACCTGTTCTGATCATGCATTTCTTCTGGATATTGACTTGATGATTCTTGTAGTAATAATTCTATGCACTTAAGCTCCACTATTTTCAATTATTTGGTTTTATTCAACATATTCATATTTGTCTATCCTCCCTTGATTAAAATAAACAAAAACATACAAGTTACTAAATGCACACAATCTCTTAAGAATATTCCGATAAAATTTAAAACATTTTATAAACTAGTGCTAATTAAGATCCATGAAATGCGTGACACTTTATGTTTTAAGCCTTTATACTCTAAGCATGCTACAAAAACGTACTTGTATTAAATTTGTTTGCAAATA